>NW_007729177.1:152686-172137 GCF_000696425.1 Galeopterus variegatus
TTTTTTTTTTTTTTTTTTTTTTTTTTTTTTTTTTTTTTTTTTTTTTTTTTTTTTTTTTTTTTTTTTTTTTTTTTTTTTTTTTTTTGGGGGGGGGGGGGGTGGCGTTTGGCAGGCACAGGGATCAAACCCTGAACTTTGGTGTTATCAGCACTATGATCTAACCAGCTGAGCAAACAACCAGCCCTATCTTAATATTTTCTACTTGTACAGATCAAGTCTGTTTTTTTATTTGTTTTTGGTGGCTGGCCAGTACAGGGATCAGAACCCTTGACCTTGGTGTAAGTCTGGCTGTTTAAAAACAACTTTAAAAAGAATTTGCGTCCATATTTATTTATTAATGGTTATTGGACACTTCTTCAGTATGCTTACCGCATATTAATTTCTTCGGGAGGTATGACAGTACCATTATGATTACGCATGTGAGCACTGTCCTTTTATGCTGTTTGCTAACAGCTCTTCACCCTTAGGAACTATTGTAGTTCCTAAACATTTAAGGATTCCACGTTTTGAACTATTTAATGATCTACCCCAAAGGTCCGTAATTTGTAAGTAATATGTATTTTTGTTTTGGCTGCTATGTGGGACAAGTTATCTAAGAAATGAACCTGGCCAGCTACTTTGAATTTCAACTGTTGTCTTTTCTTCTACTTGACTGTTTATATCTTGTAACATTAGTTATTGTTCCAAAGAGCTCATTTAAAATTTTCACCTCTATTTGATTGATTCTAAGGTGGAAATCATGTTTGCACTCTTGAATTTGTGGGTTCTAGTAAGCATTCTACCCCCCCGCCCCCCGTCCCACCGGTATGGAGATCTGAACCCTCAACATTGGTGTTACAACACTACCCTCTAACAACTGAGCTAACCAGTCAGCCCCAAGTTTGTGGATTCTAGAACCTTATATTCATCAAGAATATCAATATTTCTTCTGTAGTTTGTTTTTTCTAAAAATGATAATTGATCTAGGAATCCTTGTTGCTTCACTATACCCTATACCTCTTGACCCTATAGCACACTCTTGATGAGATTAGGTGGCTAGGTGGTGGGTTTAGCAATTTTGGGAGTTTGGGCTTGTTTGTAGGGGTTAAAGTATGCATGACATTTATATTCCTTTTGTTTGTCTAAAATTAGCCCAGAGGTTAACAAGGAGCATGTAGTGGATTGAATTATGTTTCCCCAAAACTCAGTGAAGCTTGAATTATGTCCCCCAGGTTTTTATGTATTAGAAACTTAACCCCCACTGTGACTGTTAAGAGGGTGGGAAATCCTATTATGGTAATTAAAGGTGGATCCTTGAAGAGATGGTTAGATTGTAGGACCATGCCGTAGTAAGTGGATTAAAAATGGTGGTCAGGGGCATGGTTCTGAGGGCTTTAAAAGAAGAGAGAAGAAAGTCTGTCTTTCTCTCTCTGCTCTGTCTGCTTATACCGTTTTGCAATGTGAGACTCCTGGGTCACTGTCACCATCACCAGATGAACTTTGGACTTCCCAGCCTCACAAACTGTAAGCAATAAATTTATTTTTCTTTGTAAAATACCCAATTCCGTTTATTTTGTTATAAGCAACAGAAATGGACTAACACAGAGCATTAGGCTCAGAGGGTTGGTTGTCTCCTTTTACTTGCTGTCTTATCTCTAGACTCAGCAGCTCTTTAGTAAATAGACTTTTTGGCAGCTGGCAGGTGCGCTCTTCAGTAAACAACTTGTTGAATGGTAGGGATGGCCATCTTTATACTTGAAATCTTTAAAAATTTCTATTGTCCCCGTATCAAAAAAATATATTTATTTTTTATAAAAACAGGCTGGCCTGTGGCTCACTTGGGAGAACGTGGTGCTGATAACATCAAGGTCGAGGGTTGGGATCCCTATATGGGCTAGCTGCCAAAAAAAAACCCCCAGAATTTATGTGATATTTGTAAATATGTGAATCCTCAGTGTAGGTTAAAATATACAAAGAGCTTGCAGTCAGACAGTTCTTTTTTCTTTTTGGAGAGATGCTTCATACCACAGTTTTAATTTTGTATGCACTAATCAACAAATGCCTTACAGACTAAAGTTTTGGTGGTGGGATTATAAATGAAAAAATTAACGTTCCTCTCGATGGTGCTGTGATTTTTGAGCTTTAGTTTAGAGCAGTGGTTCTCAGAGTATCCCCTGTTCCAGAGTCATCTGCATTATCTGGGAACTTGTTAAAATGGACATTTTCATATTGAATCAAAACACTGGGTGGGACCAGCAATCTAGGTTTTAACAAGTCCTCCAGATGATTCTGATGCATGCTAAAGTTTGAGAACCTCTGCTTTATTTGTTCTGAGTAGTTGATCTTACACCAAAACTAAATCTGGTTCCCCCACAAGTGGAATAATTGCTTTTCTTTTCTTCTTTTTTTCTTTTGGCGGCTGGCCAGTATGGGTATCCAAACCCTTGACCTTGGTGTTACCAGCACCATGCTCTCCTAAGTGAGCCACTAGCCAGCCTTTTTTCTTGAACTGTGGTTTTTGCAGGATTTTTTAAAGCATTATTCATATGACTGCTCAGGTTTGAGAATGATAAGTATGGTGTGCTGCTCACATTACATATCTGTATCTCTTCATACGGGAACCCCTTCCTACTAATTTGTTAGGCTTCTGCTAAGTGTCTTTAACAGAGGATGGCCCCATTCTTTGTCCTATCAAGGATATTCTGCTTTTTCTCTACTTAGGATTTATCTGTTTTTTTCAGTCATCTGTACCAATGTTGCTCTCCTTTATTGCTGCAAGTCATCAAGGACTGATTATACACAAAATTAATTACAGAAATTAAGTGCCTTCTTTTAAGGCTGCTATCAGCAATTATTAACCCTAAATGGAGTGCTGCTTCTGCTTCTACATTTAACATCTGTCTAATGGCTTAGCATGGCTTGTATTTATTTTAAAACAACCTCTAATAGGGAAAAAAATTGTTAAAATTAAGAAAAACAAGGTTTATTTCAAAGTTATTATTAACACAGTATTTTACCTTAATAATCGATGGCCAGGTGTAGTGGATTGAATTATGTCCCCTCAAAACTCCCTGAAACTTGAATTGTGTCCCCCACGTTTTATGTATTAGAAACTTAGCCCCCACTGAGACCGTTAAGAGGGTGGGAAATCCTATTATGGTAATTGAAAGGTGGGGCCTTGAAGAGGTGATTGGGTGGTAGCACCATGCTGTAGTGAATAGATTACAAATGGTGGTCAGGGGCATGTTTCTGAGAGCTTTAAAAGAAGAGAGACTGTCTCTGCTCTGTTCTCTCTGCTCTGTCTGCTCCCACGATCTTCAATGTGAGACCCCTGGGTCACTGTCGCCACCACGAGATGGACTTTGGACTTCTCAGCCTCGGAAACAGTAAGCAATAAATTTGATCTTCTTAATAAATCACCCAGTTCAGTGTTCTTTGTTATAAGCAACAAAAACGGACTAATATACCAGGTCTTTCTCAAGAATAAAGCTTTAAGAGAGCAGACTGTAGATTGTTTGGTTTTAAATTCTTGCGCTAGCACATACCAGCTGCATGATCTTAGGCAAGTCACACTCAGATTTATTTTCCTCTTATATGAAGTGGAACTAACAGTACCTCACTTGAAAGATTTTTTTAAGGATTAGATGAAATAATGCATATAAAGTTCTTATCACAATGCCTGTCACGGAATAAAATGCTTATTAAAGGTTAGCTATTAGCTATTACCACTACCACCGCTGTTACTTTTTGCTGAGTCATTTTTATTACTGTTCATATATTTGTTATATTGTCATGACATAGCATTATTTTGGAATGGTGACTCTTATACCTAGTACATAGCATCTGATTTAGGATTTAGAAAATTTGATCAAGGTTTTGGAAATTTTAAAGAAATTTAGGCACTGGCTTTCTTCACTTGGAAGATAAGATTTCTTATTAAAAATTGGAGTAACAAATAAGATAGAAAAACTATAAGCAACTACTTCCTAAATTTGATCCCTCCTAAAAATGAAGTTTTGCAAATTCATTTAAGTAGATACCATGAGCATTTACAACCAAGTTTTTAATTCATATGGATTAATATGAATTTGCCATACAGAATTTTTTTTTTTTTCCTTTTTGTCTTTTTTCATGACCGGCAACGGATCGCAACCCTCAGTGTCGCGCCCGTACTGGCCCGGGACCGGCAACGGGATCTCAACCCTTGGTGTTGCTCCCTGCACCTCGCTCAGCCAGTGAGCGGGAACCGGTCCGTATGTGGGATCCGAACCCTCGGCGGGAGCACCACCACACTTCCCAAGCGGCGCACTGTAGCAGTGTGCCACCGGGCCGGCCCGCCATACAGAATTTAAATAGTGATAGTGGATAGTCACATGTACTACATTAAATGGACACAACTTACATCAACTGTTATTTGTGGACATTTTCTCAGGAGAAATTACACAGTTAAGTAGAATATTGCATATATGCATATATTAGAGTTTCTTCCAGTAACTATAGTTAATAATAGCATACTCAAAAGTTACTAAGTGATCTTAAATGTTCTCACCATTAAAAACGGTATGTGAGGTGATGAATATGTTAATTAGCTTGATTTAATAGTCTCACAATGTATACACGTATCAAAACATCACATGTATGCCATAAATATACATACAAATTTTACTTTTCAGTTATACCTTAATATAGCTGGGAGGGAGAATAAAGTTGCTTCCTAAACAGAGAAATAAAATCCAGCTAGAAAATTTAAATCTGAATAACTCATGTTTTTCCAGTAGTAGAAAGTTTTCTAATATTGCCATTCACTTATTAGCCTTCAGAAAGGTTATTGTTTGTATCATTGTAATCTGTGCAGTTATTTAATCTGCCTTTATCTTTTTGCATCCACACATTAAAAGTACTTCTGAGAAAAGACAGAAGACTCAGAGATCAAACCACAAGCATATTTTTGATTCACAAAGAAAATGGTTTTTGAAATATTCATTGTACTTCCTGAAAAAGAGAGTTAAATTTGTGGAAGTTAGTCATTTGATTTCAAGTGAAAGAATATTTATGCATAATATTATTTCCTCCTAGAAAGTGAATATTCAGAATTTCAGATGTTGTATTACTCAGAAAAATTGCTAGAGATTTGATATTTCATATCAGTTTGTACTGCTTATGACCTCAAAAGATGGTCTTTAATGATCTTAATATCAGTTCTCAAATTTCCTAGTTTAAAATGTTATATGTAGATACTTAAACTTTCTTGTGGATTAGGAGTCAGTAGACTTGGTTAATCCTTGCACCCTTTTGTAAGGACTTATGTGAGCCCTGTTTATACATTTGTAAAATGAGAGTATTGAACTAAGTAAGAGTTCCTGTAGAGCAGATGTTCTTGTAAAGTGTGTACTGTCTCCACATTAAACAATAGTTTAACCTTTTTTTTTCCTTTTAAAATTTATTTCGAGATTTGGAATCATTATGAGCATCAGTGTTTGCCCTGTCTTAATTCGTTGATACCCTCTGGTGCTGTTGAAGTAGTCTAAGCTGTTTGGTAGAATGATTTTTGCCAAATAGTTCTAACTTAGTGAACTGCCTCTATTGATTCACTAATTTGCTGCTTTTATTCTATTATCTAACTAGGTTGTCTAAAATTTATTTACTCAACAAAGGTACCTAGCTCCTAACAACTGCACTAAGTATTAGAAATCAAAGATGACCTCTTAGTTTAGTGTGGGAGACAGATTGAGAATAAACATTACAATATAATCTGGTACTATATATATTAAAATAAAAGTATGTAAAAGTGCTATTACATACCATTTTTTAAAGTAAGCCTAAATCTCCATCAGATCTTCCTGTGGTTTATTGATTATATATTTCCCCCAAAGAGGATATGCATGAAAATAAAGTGTATTGTCACTACATTCTGAAGAAGTCTGTAAATTTACATAAGCTTTAGTGCATGGATTTTGTGAGATCTGTTCTGACTGCATTCAGTTCATTTTTGCTAGCTTGCTGGTTCTTTGTTATGAATGTTTAAAGTTTCTGGATAATTAACCATTTTGTAGAAATAGTGAGAGACACTTGGTTTTGAATAGTGACTGGTGGGTGCTGTGGGGTGGGAAGCTTTTTTAAAATTTGCTTTCAATATAAAGAAGAATTTGGAGTTGATTAAAAACGTGGGAAATTTCAGAAAACTGTTTCCCCCTTCTAGGTCTTTCCCCATAATGATCTGATGTTATATATACATAATCTTGCTTATGAAGAGTGCTGAGTTAATTTATAGTAGCATAACATTTGGAGTCATTGAGAGCATTGTCAACAGGCCCCTCTGTGGAAGAAAATAGGAATGTGGAATATGTAAGCAAGAAAAGTGATAGGAGTAATCCAGAGGTTTTGGGGGAGGTTTTTTGTTTTTTAAATCATTGGCCATCTTGACTACCTAATTACTGAATTCTTGAGAATGTTATTGAAGTTATCGTGTTGGACTTTGGAAATAAATAATCCTCAGTGTTTTACAAATGTTGCAAAACAGAATATTTGAAGTAAGTTACTGAACAGCATTCATCCTCTTTGCAAGTTAATATAAGTGAGAAACGGTAGAAGCAGAATGAAAAACCATTGAGTTAGTTGAGGTTTTTTAGCCTCAGTTTCCACAGTTGAAGTGATAGCATATGCTCTGAATTCCAAAGAGGAGGGTAATCTGATATGTAACTCTAGACACTGTAATTATCAGATACCTTCAGTTTTTCTCAGTCAAAAAACTGTTTTTATCTTTGCATCAACTAGAGCCGGAATATGTTCCAATTAGTTGCTGTCAGTTCTGTTTGAGTTGACCTGATGAATAGATTTCTTTTTCCTATTGCATTCATAAATTTTAGAAAATTGCTATTTCTAGGAAATATAAGGTAATTTTAAGACAGGATACTTGAAATGGTTATATGTCATATGATAGATTCATAGAACTTAAATAGCATTTTCACAAATCTCTTCTGTATCTTAACCATGGCTACATGTGCAAATACTAATTTTATAGAGGAGGAAACTGAGGCAATAAAAACCTCAAGTGACTGTTTCCTTATCCTGCTTCTACCCTTCCTCATGTATATCACTTGGAAAGAATGAATGCTGTTCAGAAACCTACTTCAAATATTCTGTTTTGGCGACATTTGTAAAGCAGTAAGGATTATTTCCTATTTTCACAGTAGTTTGCCTGAGGCTTTGCAACTAAGTAACAGCTGGGATTCAAGACAGATCTTTCTTCAATGCCACCCCTGTTCTGGAATTGTGTGTGTGTGTGTTTCTTGGCAAGAAACTATTAGACTAGAAAATCCGGTTCAAAGAGTTAGGGTGCACATGATAAGCATTCTGTTATATAATGCATAGTATTTAACAGATATGAGCCCTCTGATTTTATATATCAAGGAAAATAATGTGAGTGTTTTGGAAAAAAATTAAGAAGAATATTAGGTAATTTGAATTGCCCATATTCCTGAATTACCACCACAGTTTTTATTTTATTTTAGCAGCTGGCTGGTATATGGATCTGAACTCTTGACCTTGGTGTTAAAACACTGCTGTAACCAGCTGAGCTAACCAGCCAGCCTGTTTTTATTTTTATGTCATCTATATATCACACTGTATATTTTAATTATTTCATTAATTTGTTCAAGTCAAAATGGAAAAGGTTTATAGTGAAAATTCTCCCTCCCATCTTTTAGCCCACTCAGTTCTTTATTTTTATTTTTATTTTTATTTTTTGGCAGCTGGCCGATACAGGGAGCTAAACCCTTGACTTTGGTGTTAAAACACCATGGTCTAACCAACTGAGCTAACTGGCCAGCCCGATTATTTTCTCCAGATAATGTCACTTTGTTGTATCCTTGCAAAATTACTGTTATACCCAAATCTGTGTATTCTTTTGTCCCCTGGTTTATAAAATTTTAAGCATATCATATACTGATTATCCTGATTTGATCATCATAATTGTACACAAGTATTGATAGTCAACTCTGTACCCCACAAATATGTATAACGAATTGTTTAAAAATAAATAAATATTTTTTTTAACACACCATACCTACTGTAATATACTTCATATTTTTTCCTTTTTTTTTTTTGGCAGCTGGCCAGGACAGTGATCCAAACCTGTGACCTTAGTGTTTTAAGGCAGCACTCTAAGAAGCTGAGCTAACCAGCCAGCCCTTATGTTTTACTTTAATACTGTTCAATTATCTATCGCTGAGAAACAAATGACCCCAAAACTTAGAGACTTAAAATCATTTTATCTTCTCATGGTTCTGGTGAGTGGCCTGGTAGACAGTTCTCACTCTGTTCTCTTGGTGCTTTTGCAGTGCTGAGACTGGAATCATCTCAACATATCTGGTGGTTTATGTTGGCTGTTGGTTGGGACCTCAGCTGGAACTGTCAGCTAGTTTACCAACATGTGGCCTTGCCACCTGGCCTGGGTTTTTTCTGCATGATGGCTGGGTTCAAGAGTGAGTGGCCCAAAAGTACCAGGTGGAAGCTGGATTGCCTTTTATGACCTAGCTCCAGAAGTCACACAGATAGCATCAGTTCTGCTCTACTCTCAGACTTACACAGATTCAAGGGGGGAATGTCAACATCATTGTAAGAATGTGATATGGGAAGTCTTATTGTCATAAGATCTATCCATATCAAAAGAGCTTCCTCATTTTGGGAAGATGTAACAGTGTGCCATTGTATGGATCATATTAATATATATTTACTCTGTCCTCTAGTTTTAGATGTGCACATTGTTTTATATCTTTGGCTATTGCAGTACTGCAGTGAATAACAGTGCATAGTCATCTCTCACATATTCTCACTATAGGATAAATTCCTAGAAGTGGATTGCTGTGTCAAAGGTTATATACATTTGGGGCCGGCCCGGTGGCGCACTGCTACAGTGCGCCGCTTGGGAAGTGCGGCGGCGCTCCCGCCAAGGGTTCAGATCCCACATACAGACCGGCCACTCACTGGCTGAGCGAGGTGCGAGAGCAACACCGAGGATTGCGATCCCGTTGCCGGTCCCGGCCCGGTACGGGCGTGACACTGAGGGTTGCGATCTGTTGCCGGTCACGAAAAAACGAGGATTGCGATCCCGTTGCCGGTCCCGGCCCGGTACGGGCGTGACACTGAGGGTTGCGATCCGTTGCCGGTCACGAAAAAAGACAAAAAGAAAAAAAAAAAAAAAGGTTATATACATTTGTAATTCTGATCAATTTTTCCAAATTACCCTCCAATCAGCAGTGCACATTACATATTTTTAAAGCCCATTGTGTTTGTTTTTTCTATGTACTGTTCATAACCTCATATTTTTATATAGATTCACTTATAATAGTTATATTATTGTCTTCAATTTCATTATTTTATTATTAATGGTAATATGTCTCAGTATTTCTGTACTGTATTTATCTTAGTAACTGGTAATTTCACCTTTTTATTATTTAACCATTCTCTTATTGTTAGAAATAATAACAGTGTTTAAATTTTTGTTTTCTATTTTAGGTGATTATGTAAAAGTGGGTATATTCTTGGAATTTGTTCCCCCTGGCCTTATTTCTTTAAGATCGATTTCTAGAGGTGGTTATTGAACCAAACAGAATTTTATCTAATTACTATGGGATCACAAGTATTCTAGTCTTTTCATCAATTTTTTCTCCCTTACCTCACAATTTCTTCTTGGACGTTATTTGGCAGAGATAATTATGTTCTGAGATTATGAGTTTCCTGTAACTGTTAATCTGGGGCTTAAGTTCTTCTCTATCTCTTCTTCCTTTAACCTTCTTTTTCATTCCTGTGTTATAGGATTCTCACATATTAGAACTTTTAAACTCACTTGGTATATAGGCTTATTGATATGGGAAAGAATTACTTTCAAGGCCAATGTTTTAAAGGTCTGGAAGATTCCCTTGAAGGCTAGGAAGCATTATGTGCTATGTTCTTGAACCAGGAGAAAGGAGTATCACTAAGAAGAAGGGGGAAGTAAAGTACCTATTGTGTATAGATAAAGTGCCTTTCATAGACATTTTTATATATATCCCTTAAAGCTAAATTAACTTCATTAACTCTGTTGATATTTGTTTGGGAGCCTTTGTCTGATACTAGTTAATAATTTGTAACAACCTCTCCCCCTTTTCAACTTTCTTCACCTTTCCTTTATGTACTGTATACCTTCATCTTGCTTCCCAATTCGGTTTTTGGTACATTCCTGTTATATAAATCCAATCTAAGCAAACATTTTATTAGGAATTGTGCCCCCTTGGTGAGGTAACCACAGACTCCTGGTTCTGAAGGTTCAAATACTGGTTTTATCATTTTATTCTAGAGTGATCAGGTTTGTGGCACTAACTTAATACTAACCAAACTCCTAAGATTACTTTAAAACAGTGTACATCAGTGCTATCAGAAATACCTAGTAATAATAATGTTCAGCTGGTTACATGTGATTAGCTTATGTTCTTGTTTAGTGGATTCCCTTAGAGTTGGGTGTCCTTTAAGGGTAGCTGTCAAGCTGTGACAGTAAAAAGTGTTGACTTCCCTTACTCCTGGATTATTTCTGAAAAAAATTACATGAATTAGTCTTTTTAAAGTAATATCTTTTATCCTAGACAATTATGGATAAACACTAGTTAATTCTTATTCTTTACCTCATTTTTCTTGAATTCATGCACTCTTTCCTATGTATCATTAATATTTTCCAAGATTGTAATTCATTTGTCAACTATTATCTTTAGATGTTGCTCACTGGTTTTCTTTTAGATTGAGGTAAAGTCAACAACACAAAATTCACCATTTTAAAGTGTACAGTTCAGTGATAATAAGTACTTTCACTTTATTGTTAACCACCCAGAACTTTTTTTATCTTCCTCAACTGAAATTCTGTACTCATTAAACTATAACTACCTCCTGCCCCCAAGACTCTGGCAACCACCATTCTACTTTCTGTTTCTGAATTTGACTATTCTAGGTACCTCTTATAAGTGGAATCATACAGTATTTGTCCTTTTGTGACTGACTTATTCCATCTGGCATAATGTCCTCAAGGTTCATTCATGTTTTAGAATGCCCTTCCTATTTAAGGCTGAGTAATTCCATTGTATGTAAACGAGTATACTGCATTTTTTTTGTCCGTTTAATCCATCGCTGGACACTTGGGTTGCTTCCATCTTTTAGCTCTTGTGAACAATGCTGCTATGAACATTGTAGCAGAAATACTGTTCGAGTCCCTGCTTTCACTTTTTTTGGGTATACCAGAAGAATAATTTGCTGGGTCATATTGTAATTGTCTTAATATTTTTGAGGAATCTCCATACTGTTTTCCACAGAGGCTGCACAGCAGTTCCAGTTTCTTCACATCCTCACCAACACTTGTTATTTTGTCTTGTTTTGATAGTAGCCATTCTAATGGCAGTGAAGTGGTAACTCATGGTTTTGATTTGCATTTCCCTAATAATTAGTTATATTGAACATCTTTTCATGTGCTTGTTGGCCATTTGTATATCTTCTTTGGAGAAGTACCTATTCAAGTCTTTTTATCCATTTGCTGAGTTACAGGAGTTCTTTATATATTCTAGATACCAGTCCCTTATCACATGCTCATTAATTTTTAAGAATAAATTCTATATAATTAGTATCTATAGATCATCTTTTTAGGTAGATTTACTTCTGGGAAGATTGCTATCCTGTATATATTACCTATGTAATAATTTTTTCTCTTATTTCTAGGCTTTTGGAGTATTTTCTGTTTGGGTTTAATCACAGTGAATGCATGCTTTACTCTGCCCTGTTCTATTTTTATCCCTTTTTCTCTTCCTCGTTGCATTAATTGAAATTAACTCAGGTTCCCTGATTATCTTACATGATTGTCTTTCCTGCCATCATTTACTAGGTGCTTACCTATGAACACATACAATTTTATGGGGAATAAAAATGTCCTCAGTTTTTATTTTGCCTGTTGTTGGCTCTAGACCATCCATATATTCTCTGTGAACTATAATTTTATCATCTGAAGTCAGTGCTCATCTGTCTGCTATGAAAATCTGTTACGTTAGATTATTGCTGCTAATACTCATTTTCCCAGCAAACCTTCACCAATAACTTTGGTACCTAGTTATTGATGCTACTTGTTTCAGTGCCTGACATACAGATCCATTTAACTTATTCATTGAATTATTTGGCTCTAAAAACCTTTGCTGCCCCTACATACCACTGTCTGGTGCTCTTTTTTTGTGTTTTGGTAGCTGGCCCATATAGGGATCCAAACCCCCGAGTCCTTGACCTTGGTGTTAATAACACAAAGCTCTAACCAACTGAGGTAACCCCCCAGCCCTTATACACCACTTTTCAAACAATCTCTGATTTGGGTTTTATGATCACTACTCCTCGTCTGCTTCTGAGCTCTTGAATAAGGCCCTTCCCCTCTCTAGTCACTATATTCTTGCCTTCTACTTTACATTCTCTTTTATAGAAGAGTGGACAAATAGTCATGATCCCTCTTTGGGGATATTGCAAGGATATTGCAATCATGGTTTTAGTTTATTATCTTCTGTGCTTTTCTATTCATGTTTTTATATACACGTACCCTGTTCTTACCAGGAATAAATATGTGCATGTGTGTATGTGTATTTTTTTTTAACTTTTTGTTAATTAAATAGGTCATTTTATAACCAGTTTTAATTTAGTTGCTGCTTAATACTTAGCAAGCCACTAAATCATTTATACATTCAGGTTGTTTTTAATTGTTAAATATTTTTAAATTCTTTGAGCATAAAGATTTGTTCTCCCTACTTTTCTGCCCCCACACCATCTTTTAGAGATTCCATGAGATTATTAGGTTAACAAGTATCAGCATTTTTGCTACATGTTGACAAAATTCTTTCCAGTAGAGTTGTACAGCATCATCAACAGTGCGTGGGTTTTTGTCATCTGCTCTTTTTATATTTTGCTAACTTAGAAGATAAAAATTATTTTTGCTGTGTGGATGATTTTGTTGATTACTAATGATGTTGACTACTTTTTTGATGTTGTTACAGTCCTTTTGACAATTGTATTTACACATTTATCCTTGAGGCTTTTAAAGTATTTCCTTAAAACTAAAAAAAGAGATTTATACGAGTCTTATGTGTTTTAAAATATTAATCCACTGTAGAATATTTTTTTCAGTGTGTTTACCCTGTGGATTGGATGTGCAAACATAAGTTTTGCAAACATGAAGTCTCAAATTTTTGTGTAATCAAACCCCTGATGTCTTGTATAGAATTTTTAGTCAGTTCTGGTAATTCTTTCCTATTCAATTTGGTGAATAAGTTGGAGGTTGTACTAGTATTGGTTTCTCGGTTTTTCCATTTTTCCATCCTCTGTTTAATTCATTTAGAATCAATTTTGTTGTAGGAGGGGTTTAACTTTCTTTAATTGTTAATCTTTGGTCTAATGCCATTGATTTGGATATTTTTTCCCTTGCCCAGTATATTGCAATGTCTCCTCCTTGCTTATTATTTATTAGCATCTTACATATTATAGGAGTTTGGTATTTGCAGATTTAACATTTACAGTTTCAGCTATTCTCAACTGACCCCAAGGTCTATGAAAAAGTAGTTTGTAGTTTTGCTGAGGCTGAAATGTTACTTGCTTGCTGCCAGGCTTGCAAATAGGAGCTGACCAAGTAGCTCAAAGAGGGAGCCTGTCAGACAGGCCAGCACCCACATCTCAACGCAGCTTTGTTTTTCTCTACTTGTCGTCGGTCGGTACGCAGTAACTCTCGAAGTGATAAAAGCTGTTTCTTTATGAAATATGGTCCCGAAAAGAAAACCAACTGCTAGTGCTGGTGATGGAAGTGAAGAGAAAAAGAAGAGGTCTAAGATGGTTCTTAGCCAGAAAATAGACGTTTTGGATAAATTAAAGTGGTTTTGCAGATTGAGGTAAGTTTATGATTGGTTAATGTTGCTATGGTATTGATGTCGTAGTTTATATTTTGAGTGGCAGAATTTATTTTTATATCTTTACAAATGACTAGTAATGTATTTTTAGGAGCACTAAGGATTTGAAGATGTCACTTAAATGTCAGTTATACTTCACTGAATTTGATAGGGAAGTTAATAAACACTAGTAGTAGTATTTGAAAACTTGAGAACTCTGGGGGGTCTTGAAGGTCTTGAGGCATATTAGTTATATCAAGAGTTTATTATAGTACTTGGCTATCACTTTCCAGTGATATTTCTGTCCTTGTGATGTTGCAGCACTTTTCATTGTTTTTGATATATTGGAAAACTCATTTCCCCAGGCCTCTAATATTGATCTTTTCTCCTCTCAAAAGTATGCTCTGTTTATTGTACCACATGAACAATAGTACAGTGTTACCAAGTTAAAAATATCTTAATGGTTTTTTAAAATTGTGTTAGTCATATAATAACTTGAGTAGAGGCCTTTTGAAATACCTATTTTTTTTCTCATTTGGGTATTGTCTCTCTCTATTCAAATGTTATCTAAAATAGCTCCTAAATGTTTCACATATCTCTTATGAACTTCATTCTTTCAGGAGACATATTTGAACTTCTGCATGAACTAAGATTTATATTAGATGCTGGATATAGAAAAAAGCTAATAGACTGTGAGTTCCTTGAGAAATGACTAAGAGACAAAAAATATATAAACCAGTGATTATAAAAGGTGTGAAGCATGTTATTCCACAGGGAACTCTGAGAGCACAGAGTAGGAGATACTAACTAGGGTGGGATGAAGGAGAGTTTCTAAGCGGAGTTGAAGAATAAATTGATTATTTTTGTTTGTAGGATTGGGATTCATTCCCCTTTGAAAATGTTTTCCCCTGGTTATTGCCAGTTTATTGTAGGGCTGTTGACGAGTCTGTTCCAGCCAAATTAGAGAACTCATTACCTGTTTTATTTTAGCTCATGCCTTTGGATTTTCATGACAGTCTTGCCTCTTTCAAATAATGTCTCTTTCTGATAATTGCTTTTTAGAATTATTGTAATAAGTATATATGGAACGATATTAATTAGGGTGATAGTGGAAATTCTTGTTTTATTCCTAGATTTAGAGAGAATACCTGAGAACTTCATTAAGCATACTGTTGATTTCAGGTTTAAGGATGGGACACTTTCTAAATTTAAAGGAAGAATCCTGTGTTTATTAGGAATGGATTTTAACTCAAGTGCCCTTTTGTAATTTATTCAAATAAAAATGATTTTTCTTTTTTAGCATATTTGTATAATAGCTTTGTATTTCTGAAAGAATCTCTAGTTGGGCTGTTGTTCTTTTAGTGTATTTTTTGAAATTTCTTTGCCTGTATTTTATTTGGCATTTTCGTACATATATTTATAAAAAGAATTGGTGGCCTTTTGTGAGATCTTTGACTGATTTGAGAATCAGATCATGTTTTTTTATGGCAGCGTAATAACTAAGTTATTTCCCTAAGCCCAGAGTTGATTTATGGAAGTATAAATGAATGTTTTTACGGGAGTGCACTTTAGGGTCATATGTCTTAAAAGAGAAAGCAATGTCTGAATGCAAATTGTAAATTTTTTTTCCAAGTTTGCTTCAAACCATACTTAAGAAAAGGCTTATGCAATCAACCCTTTGTGTCTATGGGTTCTGTGTCCATTGATTCAACCACTCATGGATTGAAAATATTCAGGAAAAAAAATGAAAGGTAACAATATCACAATTTAAAAAAATACAAATAAAAATTACAGCTATTTGCATTTGGATTAGGTATTACAAGTAATCTAGAGATGATTTAAAGTATACGGGAGGATGTGCATAGGATATATGCAAATACTAAGGTGCTTCAAAAAGTTTGTGGAAAATAGAATTAAAAGATAGTATGGATCTTTCTGTGAACTTTTTGAAGACCCCTTATACTATGCCATTTTATATAAGGGACTTGAGGTTCTGCAAATTTTGGTATGTGCAGGGGGTCCTGGAACCAGTCCCTCACAAGGGTCTAGTCATCCACCCTTTTCCTCTTTTCCTTTTTATTGAAAAAGGAGTTCTGCCTTAGGAACACAATTTTACATTTTCAAAAATATTTTTTGATTCTATAGGAGAACCTTTTATGACAGTGAAAAAGTACAGTAGTGCTTTCTGGGTATCCTTTACCATAAATACAGGATTTTAGAAAATGGATATTTCTGCTAATTTTGTTTGGAAAAAGAAGTTTAAACTGAATTAGAATATATTTATATTTATTAGTCATAAAATATGACTATCTACTTGTGAAAATTTATAGTACTGTTCACTAGGATCTAGCTCAAAATAAAAACATTTCCGATTGTAATATTTGCAAAATTCAGAAGATTTTAGTTGCTGGCACTAAAGCCAGCAACCAGGTAACCTAAAAATAACATGAAAAATAAATGTCATCTCTAATATAAAAGATATATCTAATTAGACTTGGCTTATTCAGCACTTTTGTTGTTATTGTAATTTATAATCTCTTATGAAAGATTGGCATAACTAGATAAACTGCTACAGTTTAGAGAAATGGATCATAATTCTCTTGCATGATAGGTTGGAGTTTTCAAAAATTTTGTAATTCGAGTCCATACCAATTAAAGGGTTTGACTATCACACCGTGAGGTGAAAGTAAAAAGAAAGGGGAGGAACATACTAATTTACAGTGAATGATAGGGCACCAGCAGGGGTCCAAGTAACCAAAGTTAATGGAGGAGAGGAATTTGCAAGGTATGGTTGCTGTCAGCATGCTGCTGAAATTGGCTATGTGGGAGTCTTTTAATTTTTAACAATAAAGTATCATTTTATAATGATACTTTCTTAATGTTAAAATTAGAGAAAAGCACAGATGAAAAAGTATAAATCCAAAAGATTCTTATGGCAAGGAGTCAAAGACGTAGGATTGACTATTGAATATGTTTAACAAATCTTGGTTGAGGTAATAACGATTACCAAAATTTAAGTGTCATAATGTTTTAAAAGATAACGGACTGGGACTAAATCATCAGACTAAATCATAAAAACCAGGAGAATGGAACAGGGCTTGGTGTTGGCAATGTAGATGGTGGTTATAAGTGAAAGAAAGTGGAGATGTCAGGTACTGTTCAAGCTTTATTAAAGGAAAAGAATCTGCTGGGCTGTGCCCAAAGTGGGGAACAGCCCTGGGCTGCCCTGAAAATGGGGGCCAGCACCAGGTGTGGGGGTGGTAGAGCTTATATGGTGCACCAAGGGCTGGCTGATACCATCAGGGAGGGTCATTATGATAATGTGGATCAGGGTGGAGAACTGCCCTCCTTGTGGAAGCAAAAGGGGTTTCTGTTTAAGTCAGGAGGCTTCTCGTAAAGGGAAGGGGGGAGGGAGGGGAGGAGGTAGACGACACCATTTTGTACTTGGGCTTGTCTAAAGTGGCGCTGGTTATGTTGCAGATCTATTAATAAGTATACTGGGGCTTTTTCCCCCCATTTTTCAGGAATATCGTATACATTTCTTAAGTTATAAAGCAATTTGTAAAGGCAGTTTTAAGCTTATTTATTATTATAACAAAAAATTTTTTAATGTGAAAAAACCTTTTCAATCTGTGATTTTACTGCAAGGATCTTATATGTAAGTATCTATGTATCTAGCTTTGAAACAGATTTTGCAAGTATTTAAAGCCACTGTTGACTGTGGGTATACAATATATCATGTTTCCAGGTGTTTTCTCTATTATGAAAACATCTGGGGAAAAATGAACTTATTGCAGACATTTTCTTTCAGCTGCTTTTCTAACCCAAACTGTGTGTCTTGATGACACAACGGTAAAGTTTGAAATATGGGATACAGCTGGTCAAGAACGATACCATAGCCTAGCACCAATGTACTACAGAGGAGCACAAGCAGCCATTGTTGTATATGATATCACAAATGAGGTAAGTACAAATGCATTCTGTAATGGACCTAGTTTGAATATACATCTTTGGTATTTAGAATTTCGCTTAGATTTTTAAAAAATCTTTTTGTTGATAGTCATGACCTTTATGCCAGAGTTTTTGAGAGTTAGAAAATCTGATTTTAAAAAAATAAGATGTAAATACTTCAACAAATACAGTAGTTCTAAGAGTTTACAGTCACATTGGACTTTCTTTTAAAGTCTTATCTCACAAAGATTCTTCCTAAACATTTTTTGAGCCTGTGCCAAATAGCTGTTTCTTTGTTTAACAGGAGTCATTTGCAAGAGCAAAAAACTGGGTTAAAGAACTTCAGAGGCAAGCAAGTCCTAACATTGTAATAGCTTTATCAGGAAACAAGGCTGACCTAGCAAATAAAAGGGCTGTAGATTTCCAGGTATGTTGAATTTAACTTTCACTTGAAGGTACATATTTTTTGCACATTTTTCTTTTGTATTTACATTTGAATTAGTTGTAATTTTAAAACCATACAATAATAGAAAATATTTTTTAAAACGTGAAATACTACGTGTAATAAAATGTTTCTCCTTTTAAACCTAAATTTTAAAATATCTTTATATCACTGTAATGTATAAATTCATTCAGAAGTTTTGTACACCTAAACAATTACAAAAGAATTATTCACAGTGTAGAAAAATATAAAGGAAAAAGTGATTTCCCTCTACCCTAATCACTCCACACCCACACGTACCTTAACTAGTTTCCTTTCTAACGTTTTTCTACTCATCTGTCAGTATATATGAACACATAAATGTGTACCCATATACATACATATGCACACACTCATGCGGTTGTCTTGAAAGGGCATTCAAAAATAAAGGCTCGAAAAATCCAGGTTGTATCTATATGTGTTATCTGTGATAGCTAATTCATAATGTTCCCTGCTGCAAAATAGAGTAAGTGCCAATCATTTTAAAACATAGGAAATATTCTTAGACCTTTTAAAACTGCCCCTGTTCTCTTGCTCTTTAACTTTTGAAGTTGGGTTGTGACCATTTATATATAATATCAGTGATAGAATAAATTTCTTTTTTTACAGTAGGCAGTAGATGGAATACATGCATTGAGAGAAAGGAAACTAATATTTCTTGCACCATTACGTATTAGCTGAGCACGATACACATGTAGTTTCATTTAATTCTTGTGACAACCATGTGAAATGTAGTATCATCTGTTACTCTTTCCAAGATAGTTACCTAACCCTCAGCATAGAGTGGTAGAGAGAGCACTTAAATTAAATCAAAAGTGGCCCTGTAACATACCAGTTCAAAGGAACTTCAGTTGTTTCTTTGTCAAATAGGAAAGATAATTGGTTGCTCCTCAACAGCTGTGAAGATCAAAGGCAATAATATATGTAAAGTGTAAAAGCATGACAGAAATGTAGGACAATAATGTAATTTTCAAAGAAACAATTCATCACATATTCAAAATTATAGTGTTGCTATAGAAGTCATTCAGACTTGGGCCGGCCTGGTGGCGCACTGGATAGTGCGCCGCTTGGGAAGCGCGGCGGCGCTCCCGCCCGAGGGGTCGGGGCCCACCTAC
>NW_007729177.1:172432-185406 GCF_000696425.1 Galeopterus variegatus
CCGAGGGTTCGGATCCCACATACAGACTGGTTCCCGCTCACTGGCTGAGCGAGGCGCGGGGGCAACACCGAGGGTTGCGATCCCGTTGCCGGTCCCGGTCCGGTACGGGGGCGACACTGAGGGTTGCGATCCGTTGCCGGACATGGAAAAAGAAAAAAAAAAAAAAAAAAAGAAGAAGTCATTCAGACTTAAGTATGAATGTGTCATTTAGTAGTTGAAGCCAGTGTTAGATATTTCGTTTCCCTTTGTCTTCATTGCATGTGATAGGCATAAGTTTAAATTGCCATTGAGATCAGAGTGTTTTATATTTAAAATCAGAGAACCATCTCCCAACCCATTATTTGAAAGCAGATTTAATGTAAGACCAAATTAATCAGGATAGGAGAGTGCAAGAAGTTAAGGCAAAAAAGAAAATAATCCCATTGTAAATCTGTAAAAGTATTCTACACAGTGCTCTTAGCTTGTTATAGCTTATTACACAGTTGTTGACTATAGGTAATCAAGTTGGAGTGGTAAGAAGGAAGCCTCCTATTTTCTATTACAGAAATAAAGCAGGTATATCATATGTCCAAGGGATATATCTCATTTTTTTGTTCTATAAACAGGAAGCACAGTCCTATGCAGATGACAATAGTTTATTATTCATGGAGACATCAGCTAAAACATCAATGAATGTAAATGAAATATTCATGGCAATAGGTAAGATTAATATCTTTATTCAAATGATAAACATTGGCAAAACAAGTGTGGAATATGTTTGACTCTTTTTTTAAAAAATTTCATGGATTTTTTTTCCTTTTTCTTTAATGATTATATACTTTTCTAGGTCCCTTCCACCAAGTGATACTTTTTTAGTAATATTGTAAAATTTGAAAGATTATTACCTATTAGATTGTAATACTGTAAGTTAAGTTTCTTCCCAGTGAGTTAAGGCCGGAATTTGACCTGATAGTTCAAGCAGATAGATTTTCCTCCAGAGGTGTCACTGAGAAATTTGGGTAAATACATGTGGTTTTTTGTTTGTTTTCGTTTGGGTGGCTGGCCTGTACAGGGATCCAGACCCTTGACCTTGGTATTGTAACCAACTGAGCTAACCAGCCAGCCCCTCATGTTTTTCTGTTAGGTTTAAACACATACCAATATTTTTTTAATGCAACATGTAGGCATAATGAGATTTCTTTCTCACTAATCAATGACTTGATCTTTGTCCTGAACAGAGCACAATTTTTGTTCTTCAAGTTCTTTTTGAGTCAGATTATTGATAAATGTAATTCATAAAAGTATATGATACATAAGTATACAGATTGACAAATTATTTTAATGTAAACACTGTAATTGGAGTAGTAATAAGCCTCCTTTTTTCTGTAACAAACATAAAGATATTTCTATTGGCCCTAACCTCTTTCCAGTAATTTTAAGGTATAGGTTCTACCTGAAGGGTCTAACTTGGTAGCTCTCACAGTTTCCTGCCTTCACAGTTTTCATGTGCCCAGCACTCTGATCATCCCATGATATCTTTTATTATATAGCAGTGGTTCTTAACTGGGATGTCACAATCCTAAACCCAAATAAGAAATACTCTAAAATTGAACTCATACAAATTAACAATAGCTAAATCTGAGGCTAATGAAAACCTAGTAAAAGCTGTGTGTACTCTTACATTATTTTTCACTAGGTAACAGTTTACTGGTGGCTCATTTGAAATGGAAAACAGTTGCCTATCTGTTGTGTACAATATTTTCCTGAAAATCTCAGGCTTGCAGTTTGCTAGGGAAATACTGGCACAGTTATGAAGGATTGTGGGACAATATGCTTTTTTAAAAAAAAAAAAAATTGGACAGACTACAATCAGAACCACATCTGAAAAGTTAGGAACAGGAGACAATAAGTTCCCCAAATCAGAGTGAAATTTAAAACTTTCTTATGGTTTAAGACTGTACCAAATGGGTTTTAATTTGTATCTTTTATTCAGATGTGCTAATAAGGTAATTTTTCAGTCAAGAAATAGCCTACATGTGGTGCTGATAACACTGAGGTCAAGGGTTTGGATCCCCATACTGGCCAGCCACCAGAAAAAAGAAAGAAAATAGCCTATATATTTGAGGTTTTTTGGTCTTTTGTATTTTTTTTTTTTTTTCCTGAAATTACAATTTTTTTCCTTGAAAGAAATCCCAAGTGTAAGTAGAATTGTGGCCTTTCCATTTTCTTCATGATTTAAATTTAGTAATAACATGGTGATTATTTCAAAATCTCACTCAGATCTAATTACAGAAAGCCTTTGGAGAAGTTTGCTAAGGGGAGAAATGATGGCTTAATCCAGAACCTGACTTGGTATTAATTATTATACAGTTTATAATGGTAGCTGGTTCTCTCCCCCAGGGTGCCAGAGTTCAGCACATAGAGGGCTTTGCTTGTGAATACATCTGACTGGAAACTTACTATCATATTACCATTCATTCTGCCATCTTTAGAGCCGTTACTAGAGAAGTGGCCCAAATGAAGACTTTTTTCCCAAATTCGAATGCTCCTGGCTCCCAGACCCATTGCCCAGCTCAGCATCTAGGATTCTAAAACTAATTAATGCTGATGTGGAATATGTAGAACAAATAAGGGATAAATGATTCGCAATGCAATTAGGCATTCAAGCTTTGAAGTAGAGCACATTCAACTTCTGAGTAACCCTGAGTAAGGGCTGTGGTAAAGTAGTAGTCCATCCCCAAGGTTGATTGATAGAGACCATTGTGTCCAGTTACCCTTAAAATCAGTATTCATATACATATTTAATATTACTACCTCCCCCACCCTCAAAAAATTAGTCTAGCACATCAATAAGCAAGTCCATTTATATTAGGCATAGCTACTGGTGAATCAAGATAGGGTTCTTTATCAGCCCATAGGAGAGGAACTGTGGATATTTGAAGGTTGAAGGTTGTGGAAGCCAGGAAGGAAATAGATGTGATTGTTCATAATTCTGAGTGATAATCAGGCAGCACAGTAGAGGACAAGTTTTGTTGGGGTGCTGGTACTAATCATATTTGTTTGTATCCTGACTTGTTCCAAAAAGCGTTTGTGGCAATCCAGAGAGAACATTGATAGGTGAACTTCCTGATAAACTTATTGGCTGGCCATCATGTTTATTCACTTAGATTTTCTTTAAATAATAGAAGTATTAATGATTATGAAATAAAATACAACTTTTCTGGTATTAAGGGGATCTATGTAAAGAATTATTATAGCTCTAGTCAATTTTAAGTTTTGTGTGTCTACAACTGGTCCCCATCTATCCCTCCCTGAATAGAACTCCCCAGAAATTAAACACCCTTAGGACAGCACCCAATTTTTTGACATTTAATAGATATTCAATAAACATTTGAAAGGAATGAACATAGGTTATGTGATACTTTGGCTGGTACCCTAATGGGAAAGAAAGCTTATAAATAAGCAGACAAAAGTAATTTTAATATAAATATTCTAATTGTCTTTATCTTGGTAATTTATCTCTCAGCTAAAAAGTTGCCAAAGAATGAACCACAGAATCCAGGAGGAAATTCTTGCAGAGGAAGAGGAGTAGACCTTACTGAACCCACACAACCAACCAGGAGTCAGTGTTGTAGTAACTAAATCTCCAGTTTGAACTAGCTGGAATATTCTTCTGCTTCCTAAATGTTATAACAGTGGAATTGGAGCATTTAACCAGCCCAGTGTGACTTCCAAAAAGAAGAGACTTATGATAAGAGTCAAGTTTCTAATACAGAATTATTTTAAGTGTTTTGAACTTAATTTTTAATAACATGCATGTGTCCCTCTGACTAATGTTTCAGCAATAGAAAGGGAAAATGAGAATTACAAGTATGTGTGTACTTGTTTTATTGGAAGATTAGGAGGAATTGTTTCTCATCACTAGGGATATAGACAAATGACCCACAGTTAACCAGCCAGTTTCTCCAAACTGGTACATATTAGTCATCTGTGGGAAAGATCTGGAACTTATTAATTTGGACTCTTCAAAATGTTCGTTTTTTAAAAGGAGATTCTAAAGATTATGCTTAGCTCTCAGTATTCAGGCAAATAAATGGTAATTTCCCCTGGTATCTATAAAGTATACATTCCACATTTTAATAAATGAACTACAAGAAAACAGTCCCCACATCTCCAGGGGGGAAACGGATATTAATAGCATCTAAATTATAGCCACTTCTGGTATTTTTTTAATGGGATAAGAAAGTCAAATGTAACACCATCTTGTTTTCGGAATATGAAAACTAACTGATAAATGCATCTTAATGGATGGTGTTTCCATCAAACGTGAACTCTTCAACAAAAATGAAACAAACCCAGGTGTCTGTGATTTCCTTTTAATCACTGCTGGCCATTACATAGGTTTTGTTGGGGGGCAGGGAAGGGGCTTTTGTTCCCTTTGGACATAATATAGTCAGTGCACTAACAATTATGTACATTCAAACTTGATTATTTTAAATTCAGTCTTCAGCTGTACTGTATATAGGGTACTGCATTGTAGTCTCCATATGTTTATTACTTTTCTGTAATATTTAAGTGTTGCTTAAAAGTATACAAAATGTACAGTTACTAAAACAGCTAATTATTTTGTTTTCTCCTCCTTTGAAAGGAAGGGGCATCAGTTGTTCTTTCATGGCTAGAACCATAATAAACAATGTACCTGTAATTTGTAACAGAAGTATTGCAATATGTTAGTAACAATCTTGCAGCCTAGTTTTCCAAAGTTCATTTTATTTTGATCAGTTCAGTAACTTGCACTAATTATTTTAGGTATTTTCATTATATGAAATCTACCATGTGTCAGAGATGATTTAATCTATTTAAGTGTTGAACTGCTAGCAGAACTTGTACATTTACAGTAATTCAGAATTAGTAAGGAAAACAGTTCACCAGTGTTTAGTTTTATATTGAGGTGCTCAGGTTGGAATAAAGTGGTATAAAAAGCAAGTATTGTTTTTTCTCTCTTTTTTTGTTCTTGAAGCAGTGAACATATATTAATTTTATATAGCCAGATATCTGCTTTTATGTTTTCCTTGCTACATTCTTAAAAATTATTTGCATGGAATTGATGAACCATCCTATCATCTAGCTCATTGAAAAATTGTCTTTGTGGTATAATATATTGGTGTTCTGGATAATTGTAACTTTATTTTTATGACAAAAACTGATATTCAGTTCCATTGAGAAATATTACCATAACTGTAATGTTGTCTCTAGAGCCAGCCTCTAAAGCAGCATTTACAAGTTCATGGCTAACATACTCAGCTGCACCTTCATAGAAGTTCTTAGTGCATGATGGTTCATTTTCACTTGTTGGCACATCATCTGCAGTAGTCCATCTATCAGTTTCTCTCTTACTGCAACATTCATGATTAGTCATTTCTGATAGAAATGTTTCTACATTTTCAGGGTTATAAGTGCAACATTCAGAATATTTTGGATCAGACAAATTTTGCTTTGAATTTGTAGTTGACACACGTTCTTTAGATTCAGGTTTATACTGAAACAATACGTGGATATTATTTTCGGATTGAGTAACGTTTGGTTCACTGATTGAAAAACACAGGGGCCCTTTGGATGATGATTTGTTTTGCATGATAGAAAAGTATGTTTCTTTATACATTTGAAACGTCGTCATTGCCAGTGCAATGACTTCCTTTTTATCCAAAACTTCCCAAAGTCCATTAGTAGCTAATATAAGGAATTGACATAAGTCATCTATAGGGACAGAAATGGTTTGAGGTGCTGGGATAATGAATTTTTTGATTTTAAGATTTCCATGAAATCCAAGTCCTCGTGTGGTTTTTATTTGCCCTTCTAGGAGTCCATATTGTTCATTTGAACTAATTACTGCTCCGTTCTGAAGTACTCTTCTTCTTTCGTTTATGTTTCGCGTAGTATGTTCTTTGGTTAGGCAAAAACCTTTTCCATTTCTGCATAAGACTGCTTGCACATTACCTAAAAGATTATTTTTAAAAAAAATTATTCTAGAGATTAATAACCATTTATATCAAAGTATGCTGTTAGCTTTACTAATTATGTGTTTCAATGCTAAATAGAAAACAGACCATGTAAAAATATAAAATGTGTAATATTGATATCGTGACTGGATAATTTACAGTAATTTAGATTTCAAGTTGGGAGGCCAATTTAGTCCTCGCTAAGCAACTTTTAGTGTTTAACATACTGCACTTAGTATTAAAATAAAACTACAGACAATAAAAGATAACTTCTAAATTTTTTTATGAAACAGCTTTAGAATATTTATTTTGGAGAGTCAAGAGTTGAGATCTTTTATAATCAACATATATATATATATATATATATATAGCAGATATTTTAAATGTTTAAATAAATGTTTTTTCAATTAAAACCAAACTTTGAGTTTGACAATTTTCTAACTGGTAAAAATTAAAACCTAAACATACTTAGGTCATGGGTGATGCAAAAATTAGAATGCCACTATTAATGTCAGTCTTACTAGGTTCCTGTAATGTGTGGTTTAAAAAATTAATTGGTCCTGTGAAGAAAAAATATGTATTAATGTATTAAATGGATAATAGCCAACATTAAATTAAACCCTTTGGTTGAAAACTTAAATCTTTAAAGTTGGTTGTATGTTGTTCATGGTTCAGATGAACCTGTGGATATGTACTTCATTGAAATGTTAAGATCTAAACATGCTGTGAACATTTTGAGGGATGGTTGTATTACTAAAACTTTTTTTTGTTTATTAAAAAATAGAATTTTTTGAGTTAGGAAAAAATGGATTTTTCCCATTTTTAGGAACATAATTATATATTCAAGCATAGGCAATAGTTTTTTTTGATACAGAACTTTTTTATAAAAAGTTCTAAATTGTTTAAAGATGGGATTAGTGCTGTTTGAATATTATAATGCACTTGAGAATTAAAATTCCAGGAATAGGGCCGACCCCGTGGCTCACTCGGGAGAGTGCGGTGCTGGGAGCACAGCGGTGCTCCCACCCTGGGTTCGGATCCTATATAGGGATGGCCGGTGCGCTCACTGGCTGAGCGCGGTGCGGGCGACACCAAGCCAAGGGTTACGATCCCCTTACCAGTCAAAAAAAAAAAAAAAAAAATTCCAGGAATAGTATACCAAATTTACTTTAGATAAAATATTCTGGTTTTAGCCATGTCAGAATTTTGTTGCTTGCAGGGCCCCCAGTTTTTTAGGTAGAAAAATTTAGGCTTATGTAGCTGAGGTCCATGCAACTAGTAGGACTGGACAGAAAGCCTAGGTTGATGTAGCGTTAGTGTCAGGTATAGACAGAGAGTACTGGCTCACTTACTTAGTGGAAATTATTAATATCTGAGCTATTTGGTACCAAAAGATGATGTATATAAAAAGTATTTTGGAAACCTGACTACTATATAAATGACAGCTCATAAAACTATATGACTTCTCATTTCTTTATACTTTGGTTCTTATTGTTTTGTATTTTTACTGCTGCTTATTTTACTTAGATTCAGCAGAAAGTAAATCTGTAAAGTAATTCTTGACTTTGGCTGGGTTGTAAATTCTTACTGTATCAGCAAAGCAGCATGTAATGGTATTTTACATGCCAACTGGGTAAGCTGAATTATTACATTAGGAGGACATATGGTTCAATACCTCTTTTAAATTAGAAAAAAATTTACATGTGTACATAAACAGATACTCTTCTATTTACAATGGAGTTAATGTCCCAATAAACCCATCATTAAGTCAAAATGCATTTAATACCTCGATAAACTCATTGTAAAGTCAAAAACTCGTAAGTTGAATCATCTTAAGTGGGAGACTGTCTGTACATATGAATAGTGTAACCAAAGCTCTGAAAACATGGGACATAATTTGGCTGAAAATAGTCAAAGCTATTGACTTTCTAAATGTCTATTTGCATGTGGTGAGCCAAAGCCCATTCAGCAAAAGGAAAAAGCATTATTTTCCTGCTATATTATTTTAAAAGAATTTAAAACAAATATGAACTTACAATGGAAGGAAGTATGATAAAAAGATATTATGATTTTAATTGCCTCTGCAGAGAGCTTGGTAAATGTAGCCTTACGCACTATTTGCGCGCACACACACTAGGGAGAAGGAAATGCTATTTTGGCTCATTTTACTACTATGAGCATCCCTTGAGTTTAGCACAATAAAATTTTCTAGAAGGAACATTAAATCCTGATTATAGCTCTTAACTCTACCATCAGATTGCTGTCTGACTTTGAGCAAGTTACTTAATTGACAGTTCATTTGTCCTGTGAAAAGGACATCCTTCCCCTGTGTGGATGGTGCATGAAGGAAAGAAAGTGAAGGAGAAGAGGTAGCTGGTGTTTCTCAACTATTCGTGCATGTAACCTAGGAGGTAAAGGATAAATAAGATTCAGGCTCTGAAAGAGTACTAATGGAACAGACATTTTAAAAATTGGATTTAGAGAGTCAATGGTTTTGTTTCTTGAACATGGAGTTGAATATGCTGTCAGCTATAAGTGGGGTTATTGAAGTCAAGTGACTACATTAACTTGAAAGGTAGAATAGGGTGATGAACAAAGGCCCCATGAAGATGGGTAGTTGGAGGAAGATTTTAAAATATCACTGTTCATGTGCATATAGTCTGGAGAATTGAAGAGAGAAGAGCAAGTCTTTGATAGTTTGAAAGCGGACAGACTAAAGAAAGATTCCTGTAACAGCTCTTTGGAGGAAATGAGAACTAATAACCAAGCAGTGAACCAAGCAGCGAACACAAAAATTTTAATCTGAGCATAAATAAGAATTCAAATTCCTAGATGTGAAGTTACCAGCTTTGGTAGTTGGAGAGATTGTGCTCTTCAGAAAATGTTATCAGAATAAAAATGGTATAAGTTTACTGGAAGAGCACATCTCTAGGGACAGTAATCTTGGGGATTAAAAAGAGCTGCTTTGAGATGAAGCTCAAGCCTTTTTAGGGTGACATGTGTAGTCAGGTAGAGTGTTTCTTATGCAGAGGGCAGTGATATACCTGCCTCCTGCAATTACTAGGTTATCTCCAACTTGTGTGAAAAGGAAGAGTCCAGTAAACTTCAGGATGAACTCTAGAATCTGAAGCAGGGAATTCTAGATCTGAGTGGGCAAGATCAAGATATTTCTTAGTGGGCCGGCCCGGTGGTGCACTGGAGAGTGCGCCGCTTGGGAGCGCGGCGGCGCTCCTGCTGAGGGTTCGGATCCCATGTGGAGACCGGTTCCCGCTCACTGGCTGAGCGCGGTGTGGGCGCAACACCAAGGGTTGTGATCCCGTTGCCGGTCCCCGGTACGGGCGCGACACCGAGGGTTGTGATCCCGTTACCGGTCAGTAAAAAAGACAAAAAGGAAAAAAAAAAAGATATTTCTTAGATAAAGCCAGGAATCTTACTTAGTGTTAATGAAAACAGGAACGTTTTAAGAAACTTTACAATGAAAGGGAAAGAAGAACAGAAATTTCATGTGGTGATAAGAAAAACATATCTAGGATACACAAGATTGCCCTGGCAAAATAAAGATGGGTGGCATAGAAGAAACAGCATGGAGAAGTGGAAAGGCTTAGGAGCCTGACACACTTAGACTTTAATCCCAACTTTGTGTCCTTCATTAAGAGTTCTTCACCTGCAAATTTCTTTTTAACCCAAAATGTGTTTATTGGGATGGTTTCCCACTCATCTTGATTCAGGGTGCTTTTAGTGCTGCTTCCTGAAGGAACATCCTTCTGTAAGCCTTGCTTTTCCTCCTGTGTGCTGGCAGAGGACAGCGGAACAATACACAAAACTGTTGGTTCATGGCTAAAGACTGGTGAGTTTATAGCATCCTGGGCATTTTGCATCCAGGAAGTAGGAATTAGGGCTCTGCACCAGGCTCTTCTTGTGTTTCCTCTTGTCCTCTTCTGGAGAGGGATGGAGATCTTTTGTGAGAGGCCATGTTCTTGTGGGGAGGTCTTCAGCGGTGGAAAGACTACAGTGTTATTTGTCAAGGTTATTGTGAGGATTCAAGAAGGTAATTTAATAGGTAGACATTCAATAAAAGTTATTTTGTGTTCCAAGAAGGAGAAAACAAGCACAGAGAGGCTGTCCAAAAGAAATTGAGGGGAAAAAACAAATGTTTCATTTTAGACCTGTTTATTAAAAAAAATAATCATGAGAAAATCTTTATAAAGTAGAATTGCAGGCTCAAGAGTGAGGTAGTGGTCACTGGGAACTCGGGGAAAGAGTAAATAGTTATTGGGGAAAGGAAAAGGAGCAATTGGAAAAGAGCATTAATAAACTAAAAGTGCATGCAAATAAGATTAGGGAAACAACCTATATCCAGATTTTCAAGGCTCTAATTTTAGAAAAAGGTTGAATTATTTTAATTGTATGCATGGATATCAGCTTTGTGACTCTTCCTACTAACAGTTAGTATAAGAGAGCCTTACTGCTGTGGAGTTAGTTTTCATCGGATGTTTAAGAGATCCTTGTGTTTGTTTTGCAAGATGTATCATTATGAAATATGATCATTGTACATCATACATTGCTTACTATTGTACCCCTAAAGCCTAATATTTTACACATGCATCTCAACTGTTTGTGAAATATTTGTTGAATGTTCTAAGTCAGATTTGCATACATGTGAGGTTCCCCCCCAAAAAATAATGGAGAGGGGGAAAGGAAGTTATATAAAAGGTTAGCGTTATTTAAAAATATAGTTTCTTTCCCACACAAAATGAGGGAGATTCTGGTGTTAAACTGGGTTTTAGGGGAAAAGGATAGGGCTGGCAGTATTTTTTTTTAATAAATTATTAAAACAGTGTAAGTCGGCAGAAGTTTCCACATCTGTAGAAACAATTACGTCGACAGGAAAATCAAATGAAATTAAATGACATCTGCAGATACAATGTCAGTGATGAACAAAGAAATAGAGGGCCACATAGGAATGAAGACACACCCTAAAAACAGAAAGCTGATAGTGTTCCTTTGAATGAACTGGACTTCTAGTCTAAAAGACTTGAGTCCTGGCTCACTCCCTAGTTATGTAACTTTATATAATGCTTTGAGCCTAAATCTTCTTACGTATTAAAAATGTGATTATTCTTACCTCACAGATTTTGAGGATTAGATGAAGTGAGTCACTTTGCAAATTTGAGAAGAAGAGAAAAAAGGGGACTTGAAATGGCCACCAATTTAAAAATTGTGGATAGGGGGCCGAGGGCCTTGGCCATGCCTACCTGGCACCTGAAACTAGCCTAGTGACGACCACTGAGCTGCCACAGGAAGTCCCCTGGGCTCCCAAGCTGGGGCAGTGGGGGAGTAAGAGCTTCAGCCAGACCCCTCTGACATCTGCACCCAACCCAACAATGACCAGCCCATCACTGGAAGTCCCCTGGTCTCCCATGCAGGAATGAGGGGGGTGCCAGAATCCTCAATCCTGCCCCTCCTCCTTCCTCCTCCCACACTATTTCCTTCCCCTTTCCCCTCTCCCCCGCCCCCCAACTGCTCTGCAACATCATAGAATATTAAAAAAAAATAGTAATTGTAATAAATAAATAAACTTAAAAAATAAAAATTGTGGATAATAGAGAGGTATGGGTAAAATGCCTGGTCTCTGAATCTAGTGTGAGTTCATGGAACAGAAAGCTAGGACACTATGAAATAAAAGTAGTTTATGGGACCTCATTAAAAGGAATTATTAAGAACAAATATACAATCTGAACATAAAGATAATGAAATAGCACACACGCTAAACACTCAAATATTAAAAAGAAGCACTAATGGGCCAGTCTGAATCTTGGATTGACCCACTGAGAACAAGTATCAGATAATATACTACTAAATATTCCTTGATGAGCTGGCAGGAAAGTACAAAATTCTCACATCGAGAAAGTAATAATTGAATTGCAGACTATGCCAAGAGCAAAAACCTGCTTTTACCTGAGATCATATATTGAGCTGAATAGATGTACATTGAATTTTCATAGGGTTGTGGAACAGGAGACAAAACCTAAAGCTTGTTGAAGGTGGGGAAGACTAAATCACTGTCCTCAACAAAGGTAGGACCCCAAATGACCATGCCATCACTGAAACAGTAAACCAAAAATAAGCCTATATCCCTTACAACCACCCAGACTGCAAAAAAATCGACTATCTCAAATTATGATGCTGAACAGAGAAAGAGAAAATAAAGGAAGCCATAAAGAATTTGGAACCACCAACCTTCATGTATTTATAGTCTGAAAACCTCAATGGATTATTTAATTCATATCGATGGTATTAACAGGCAGACACTAGGCAGGAGCGAATGCAGTACTCTCTAAATGATGCAGCCCTCAAATAACTTCCCAAAACAAATTCTAGAGAATTTCTCTTTCCCCTGGCCAAGATACAATAACAGTGACTGAGGAGACAGACCTGAGAATCTGGAGAAGCCAAGGCAGCTAGAGTTTACCTAGAATCGAATACCTGAGAGAAGAGAGCTGCACAGAGAATTCCAGAGATCTTCAGAGGGTTCTTCTCAAGTGTTCACCAGGGTACTGATCAATGTGTTTGTGTGAGAAAAACTCCACAACATGGGAGAAAGAATAATTTGAAAAGGATTAGAAGGAACATTGGCCAGAACTCACACAGGTCTGGCAACCATGCCTATTCCTTCCAGCCAGACTGGAAATGCACATAATTTATGAGTCATTGGGTAGCATAATTAGAATGGTCTTACCTCAGTAGTGGAGAATAATTAGACTAACTTGGGCACTGCTCCAGACCTGCCTAACAAATAATAAAAGGAAGATCTGAAAGGATCACACTGTTTCCAAATAATTTTATCCCAGAACAAAGCTGAAAAGATATGCCCAGATATCTCCACATCCTAACTCCTGGAACCTGTGAATGTGATCTTATTTGGGGGGGGGGGGGGGGGGGGGGGGGGAAGGTCTTTATAGTTGTAATTAAGTTAAAGATCTTGAAATGACATCA
>NW_007729177.1:186330-214082 GCF_000696425.1 Galeopterus variegatus
GGGGGGGGGGGGGGGGGGGGGGGGGGAAGGTCTTTATAGTTGTAATTAAGTTAAAGATCTTGAAATGACATCATCCTGGATTATCCAAGTGGGCCCTAAATCCAATGAGAAATGTTCTTATAAGAGACACACAGAGTAGAGACCCATTGGGGAGAATAGGAAAAGACCATGTGAAGATGAAGGCAGAGATCAAAATTCTGTAGCTACAGGCTAGGATATGCCTGGAGCCATTGCAAGCTGAAAGAGTAAGGAAGGAATCTCCCCTAGAGACTTCCAAAGAAGCATGTTCCTACCAGTACTTTGACCTTGGGCTTCCAGCCTCTGGAACCATGAGAATAAATTTTTGTTCTCAGTGAACAAGTTTGTGGTAATTTGTTATGGCAGCCCGAGGAAACTAGCATACCAGGTATGCAAATAAGCAGAAAAATACCACCCATAATAAGTGAAAAGCCAAACAATTGAAATCAGCCCAATACTGACACATGTTGAAATTAGCAGGCAAAAACATTAAAAGTTATTATTATCACATTCCATATGTTCCAAAAGTTAAGTAGAGACATGGAAGATTAAAAAAAAAAAAAAAAACTTCCAGTGATGAAAAGTAAAATGTCTGAATTGAAAAATACAGTGAAAGTGATTAATGATAGATTGGACATGGCAGAAGAAAATATTAGCAAACTTGAAGACACAGCAAAAGAAACTATATAAAACAAAATATAAAGAAATAAGATTTAAAAATTAAAAGAGCATTAGAGAGCCATGGAACAATTTCAAGTGGCCTAAAGTACATAATTGCAGTTTTTTAGGGAGAGGAGAAAGGTGAGGAGGAAAAACAAATTGAGTAAATAACAATCAAATTGCTTAAAACCAATGATAAAAAATCTTTTAATCAGCCACAGGAGGAAAACCATATTATGTACAGAGGAACAGAGATAATGGTGACAGCACATTTCTCCTCATAAACAAAGGAATCAAGAAGATGACACTGGACAAATATTTTTAACACCCTGATAGTAAAATATGTCAACCTAGAATTCTACACCAAATGAACATATCTTTAAAAAATAAAGGGGGAAAAAAAGTCTTATGAATTCATCATCAGAAAGCCTGTTTTACAAAAACTGAGAAAATTTTTCAGGCAGAAGGAAAATGATACCAGATAAATAAAAATCTACACAAAAGAATAAAGAACAATAGGACTATGACTACATAGGCAAATATATCATATTTTTTATTGAAATCTATTTAAAGATAATTGAATTTTTAAACAAAAAGCAATGGTGTGTATATATATATATATATATCATATATGTAAAATGTGTGATCAAAATAGTATGAAGTCTGGGATGGAAGAAATAAAAGTATACTGTTTTAAGGATTTTACTCTATATGTAAAGTGTTATAGTATCACTTAAAGGTAGATTGTGAGAAGTTAAAGATGTATAATATAAATCCCAAAGAAACCACTAAAGAACGTAACAAAGTGTTATAGCTAAAAACCCAACAAAGGAAAATTAAATCATAAAAGAAAAAAAAATACAAAAGAAGGTAGTAAAAGAAAAAAAAATCAAACAACAAATGGGACTTAGAAAAAAACTTTTCAAGATGATAAATGTACATCTGATTAAGACCAACAATCACACTACATATAAATGGTATAAACACCCAGATAAAAGGCAGAGATTGTATATTTAAAAAGCAAGATGCAAATATATGCTGCTTACAATAAATGCAATTTAAATATGAAAATAAAGCGTGTTAAAAGTAAAGGAATGAAAAAAAAGATATGACAACAGTGATGGAGGGCTGATGTGACTAATGTTAGACAAAGTAGACATCAGAACAACAAAAATCACCAGTGATAAAGGAAGATATATCAAAATGATTAAGAGCCAATGAGACAAGTGAATATAACAATCCTAAACATGTATGTACTTAATAACAGGGCCTCAAAATACTGGAAGCATACCTCATAGTACTTCAAGAGGAAATACAAAAATCCACAATTATAGTCAGATATTCCAGTAGCACTCTCTCAATAATTGGTAAACCAAGAAATAATAATGACATACAAGGAAATCAGCAAGGACATTGAGGACCGGAACTTAATTCTAGAAACTTGATATAATTGTATTAATAGAACGTTTCACCAACAATGGCAGAGTACACATTCTTTTCTAAGTGCATAGAGAATATTTAACAAGATAGACTATATTATGGGCCAGAAAACAAGTCTAATTTAGAATTCAAGTCATGTAACATATTTTCTGTGACCATGATAGAATTAAATTAATCTATAAGATAAATGAATTAACAGACTGAAACCAAACACCATGAATGAGAACCAGCAGAAATCAAATAGAAGAAACAGATCTTTGAGTCTATTAGATACTAGAATTATCAGACACAAAATATTAAGTAACTGTGTGATATATGTTTAAAAGTAAAACAAGTTCAAAAATACATGCAGGGAGCCGGCCTGGTGGCGCACTGGAGAGTGCGCCGCTTGGGAGCGCGGCGGCACTCCCGCTGAGGGTTCGGATCCCATATGGAGACCGGTTCCCGCTCACTGGCTGAGCGCGGTGCGGGCACAACACCGAGGGTTGCGATCCCGTTACCGGTCAGTAAAAAAGACAAAAAGGAAAAAAAAAAATACATGCAGGGAGCAAAAAACCATAAAAATGACCCAAAGGTGTTAAAAAAAAAAAAAAAAAAAAGACAGGAAAACAAATAAGACAACCAAATACAAAAAAAAAAAAAAAAAGTACAAAAAAAAGAAAAAGATTCGGAAAGTGGAACAGCTTGAACATATGAAAAGAGAATTTGTGACCTCAAAGAGCAAGGTGGAACAAATGTCCAAAATACTGCACACACACAAAAAAAGGAAAAATAAAAGAGAAGATAGGTTACATTAATGATAGAGTGAGAAGGCCTAATATAAACCTAATCAGAACTCCAGAATGAAAAGAAAGAATGGGACACAGGCAAATTTGAAGAGATAGCGGTAGATACTAATTCACACAGTCAAAAAGCCAAACTAACAATCTCAAATAGGATTTTTTAAACCCACTTGTAGATGCATCATAGTAAAACTGTGCAACATTAAAGAAAAAGATATGTTACAAGCAGGAAAAAAAAAATGCCTTCAAGGCATGTGCTTTTTATCAGCCACAATAGAAGCTGGAAGGCAGTGTAAAGCTATCCTTAAAATGTTGAGAGAAAATATCTGCCAAACTAGAATTTTTATTTAACAAAAAGTTATTCAAAAGAAACAATTTCACACAATGTCTGAGTCTGCCACCAACAAAGCCTCAGAAATGAAAATTCTAAAGTATGTATCTCAGGCAGAAGAGAAAATTTTCCAGATGACAGAAGGAAGGATACAGACAATAAAATGAACGAGGGATGACTGGTTAGCTCAGTTAGTTAGAGTGCTGTGTTATAGCACCAAGGTCAAGGGTTTGGATCCCCTCCCCATACCAACCAACTGCCAAAAATTAAAAATAAAATAAAAAATGAATAGTATCAATGAATAGTAAACAAATATAAAATCTATAAAGCAATAATAATATCTTGTAAAGCTGTTTTAACACAACAATAAAATACAAGTTAGGGTGAATGGAGTTAAAATGTTCTAGGGCCCTTGTAGTGCTTTGAATAAAGGTTAAGAAAGTGACCCTAATTTCTCATCTATGACTGATATTGAGGCTCTGCTCAAGCAGGAAGTGAAAGCTAACAGAGAGTTGTAAACTGTCTGCAAAAAGCACATAGACCCACCTTGGCAAAGAATGGAAGACTTATTGGTTCAAGCCATTTAAGGAAATCTCTGTCTAGTCATTGGCTGACCACTAAGCTTACCAGCAGGGCCTTCATGGCCACACATGACAAAGAACACTGACATTACAAAATTAGTTCAGGAAAGTCACTAAACAAATAGCAAAAACAAACTCTGCAAGGGGGAAGTATCTATGTTACTTAAAATGTCCAATTTTCAACAAAAAAAATTTTGAGACAGTCAAAAAATATGAAGGTATAGCCTGTGCATGGGGTGAAAAATAGTTCATTGAAAAGAAGGAAAAAAGAAGGAAGTCCAGGCATAGGACTTACTGAACAAAAATTTTTAATTGGTTATTACAAATATATTTAAAGGGCTAAAAGAAAATATTGCTAAACAATTAAAGGGTCATTATCAGAATAAGGACCTACCAAATAGAGAATATCAATAAAGAGATAGAAATTATTAAAAAGAACAAATAGAAATTCTGGAGTTGAAAAGTACAATAACTTAAATTTAAAAATTCACTAGAAAGAGGTCAACAGCAGAATTGAACTGGCAGAAGAATAGCAAATTTGAAAATAGGTCATTTAGATTATCCAGTCTGAAGAATAGAAAGAAAAAAGAATGAGGAAAAAGTGAACAAAGCCTCAGGGACTTGTTGGGTACCACTAAGCATACCAACATACACAAAATTGGAGAGCCAAAAAGAGAGACGTGGAAAAAAAATTTTTTTTGGAAGAAATAATCATCAAAAACTTCCAAAATTTGTTGAAAAACCATAATCTACATGTCCAGGAAGCTCAAAAAGCTCCAAACATGTTAAATTCAAAGAGGTCAACATGTAAATACATGATAGTCAAACTGTTAAAAGACAGATTATTCTGAAAGCAGCAAGAGGAAAGTGATTCATCAGGTGCAAGAGATACTCTTTTAGATACTCATCAGCTCCCTCAAAAGATACTCTACTGGGCCAGCCCCATGGCGCACTTGGGAGAGTGCGGCACTTGGGTGCGCAGCGGCACTCCTGCCACGGGTTCGGGTCCTATATAGGGATGGCCGGTGCGCTCACTGGCTGAGCGTGGTGCGGGTGACACCAAGCCAAGGGTTGCGATCCCCTTATCGGTCACAAAAAAAAAAAAAAAAAAAAAGACAAAAAAGATACTCTACTGAGAGAGCTGATGTCTCATCCGAACCCATGGAGGTCAGGAGACAGTGGAATGACACATTCAAAGTACTAAAAGAAAAAGAACGTCAACCAAGAATATTATATCTAGCAGAACCATCTTTTTAAAAAATGGAAAAATTAAGATATTTTCAGATAAAGAATGAGAGAATTCATCACTAGCAGATGTGACATACAAGAAAAACTAAAAGGAGTCATTCAGATTAAAGTAAAAACACTGGACAATAGCTCAAATCTACACAAAGAAAGAAAAGTAACTATATAAGTAAGTATAAAACAGAGTAATAATGTACTTTATTTTTCAATGCTTTCATTTTATTTGATTTATAAGAAAACTGTATAAAACAGTTATAAAACAGTTTTATCATCTTGTATAAAGAAGTAATTTGTATAAAAATAAAGTACAAAGGAAGGAGGAGTGAATTGAGCTATATTAGAGCAATGATGTTGTATACTATTGCAATTAATTTGGCATTAACCCAAGGCAAATTGTATTAAAATTATTAATTATAATCACCAGGACAAATTTTTAAAAATATGATAAAAAGGGGCCGGCCTGGTGGCGCACTGCTGCAGTGCGCCGCTTGGGAAGCGCGGCGGCGCTCCTGCCAAGGGTTCGGATCCCACATACAGACCGGCCGCTCACTGGCTGAGCGAGGTGTGGGAGCAACACCGAGGGTTGCGATCCCGTAGCCGGTCCCGGTCCGGTACGGGCGCGACACTGAGGGTTGCGATCCGTTGCCGGTCACGAAAAAAGACAAAAAGGAAAAAAAATAAAAATAAAAATAAAATAAAATATGATAAAAGAAACAAGGGAATTAAAATGACATACCAGAAAATATTCATTTAACCCAAAAGAAGGCAGTAATAGAGGAACAGAGAATTAAAAGATACATGGAATATATAGAAAACAAATAGCAAAATGGCAAACATAAATCCTATCCTGTAGATAATTGCATTAAATGTGAATGTATTAAATACTCAAATCAAAAGGAAGAGATTGGCAGAAAGAATTAAAAAACAAAACAACATGACAGCAGGCTGAATAATGGCCCCAAAGATATCAAAACCTAATTTCTGGAATATGTAAATGTTACCAAGTATGTTCTCTGACCAAATGAAATTAAATTATATACCAACAGTACAGAGATACTTGGGAAATTCATAAATATGTGAAGATTAAACATACCCATAAATAACCAATGGGTCATAAAAGAAAATGCTTTGAAATGAATCAAAGGGAAGAAGTACTTGCAGACAGCATGATCTTCTATGCAGAAAATACTAAGGAACCCACACTTACCAAAAAAAAAAAAAAAGCAACTATTAGAACTAATAAACAAGATTAACAAGGTTGCAGGATATTAAATCCACATATAATAACCATTTCTATTTCTGTACATGGTCAATAAAGAATTCAAAAATAAAATTAAGAAAACAATTGCATTTAAAGTAACAGCAAAAAGAATAAACAAAAGAAATGCAAAACATGCCAAAAACTGCAAAACATCATTGAAAGAAATTAAAGAAAACCTGAATAAGTAGAAAGACATCCATATAATCAGAAAACTTAGTATTAAGATGACAGGCTTGCCAGTTAGCTCAGTTGTTTAGAGCATGGTGTTCTAACACCAAAGTCAAGGGTTCAGATCCCCATACCAGCCAGCTGCCATAAAAAAAAAAAAAAATACCCCAAATTGGTCTATGGATTCAACATCATCCCTATCAAAATACCAGCTGGATCTTTCTGAGAAATTAACAAGCTAGTCTTAAAATTCATATGAAAAAACAGGGGACTCAGAAGAAACAAAACAATCTTGAAGACAACAAAGTAGGAGATTCACACTTAACAATTTCAAAACCTACTACAAAACTCCAGCAATCAGGACGGTATGTTATAGGCATAAGGATAGTCATATAGATCAATGGAATAGAATTAAGACCTTAGATATAAGCCCTTACACTGGTCAACTGATTTTTTAACAACAGCAATAGGACAATTCAATGGGAAAAGGAGTCTTTTTAGTAAATGGTGGTGGGACAACTAGATATCCACATGCAAAAGAATGATGTTGGACCCTGATCTCATGACATAAAGTTAACTCAGGATAGATCATGCACCTGAATGTAAGAGATAAAACTATAAACCTCTTGGAAGAAAACACGCGTGTAAATTTTTGTGCACTTGGACTAGGTAATGGTCATTTAGACTTATCATCTAAAATACAAGCAAGAACAACAACAAAATTGATAAATTGAACTTCATCAGAATTAAAATCTAGGGGCTGGCCCGTGGCTCACTCGGTAGAGTGCGGTGCTGATAACACCAAGGCCGTGGGTTCGACTGATAAATTGAACTTCATCAGAATTAAAATCTAGGGGCTGGCCCGTGGCTCACTCGGTAGAGTGCGGTGCTGATAACACCAAGGCCGCGGGTTCGGATCCCATATAGGGATGGCTGGTTTGCTCACTGGCTGAGCGTGGTGCTGACAACACCAAGCCAAGGGTTGAGATCCCCTTACCGGTCATCTTAAAAAAAAAAAAAAAAGAATTAAAATCTAATTTTGCTTTTTGCTCCAAAGGTCATCATTGACAAAATTAAAAAACAATCCACGGAATGGAAGAAAAAAAATCTCCAGTCATGTATCTGATAAGGGATTGTATCCAGAATATAAAAAAGAACTCTACAACTCAACAATAAATAGACAATTAACCCAATTTTTTAAATGGGCAAAAGATTTGAATAGATAATTCTCCAAGGAAGATATTCAAGTGGCTAACAAGCAATGAAAAGATGCTCAACATTATTAGGGATCAGGGAAATGCAAATCAAAATCACAATGATATACCATTTCATATTCACTAAGATGGCTAGAATCAAAAAGACAGTGTTGGGAGAATGTGGAAAAATTAGAACACTCATTCACTGCTGGAAGGATAGTAAAATAGTGCAGCTATTTTGGAAAACAATTTGGCATTACTCAAATGGTTAAATACAGAATTACCATAGAATCCAGCAACTCACTCCCAGGTATATAGCAAGAGAAATATATTTCAAGAAAACATAGGTATATTCCAAAAGAAGTGAAAACTTATGTCTATACAAAAACCTGTGCACATGTCATGCCAGTATTATTCATAATAGCCAGAAACCAGAAACAACTCAAATGACTGTCAACTGATAAATGGATAAACAAAGTGGTACATTTATACAATGGAATATAATTCAGCGTTAAAAAGGAAAGCAGCAGTAAAACAGATTTAGCGAAGTTAACCTGAATTCCATGCTGAATTCCATAAGATGCTTAAAAATTGGTCCTGTTTTATAAAATGCAAAATATGTTCCTGATAAATTTGTATGAACATTTATTTTTTAAAATGGATGAAAGAAATCCATTTAAGGTGCTTTTTTTCAGACGTACTTTTGTAGCATAAATCCTGACTTCAGGTTCTCCCTTTTGCAATTTGAATTTTTTCACACATGTCTTTCTATTAAAATGTGAGATGCCTAAATAAAAAACAGTTTAGTCCAATTATGTAGGCCTAGAAATTAAATCCAACAAATGTTTGACCTAGAGATTAGGACCAACCAAACAGCAGTGAGTCTAGAAGGAGTGAATCACATAGTACAATAGACATGTAATGACTGTGTCCACTTACATAATATTGAATATTTCATAATTTCTCATTTAATTTTACAAAAACCCTGATATTTAATGATATTTTTTAATAGGGGTCTTAATTCTAAGATTGTGGATCAGTTGCTAGATGAGCCTGAAATCTGAAATGAATGTGTCCATGAATTATCTGGAACCTAATCATAGAGAGTGAGAAATGATGGAAGATTCTGAGGCAATTGGCATTTGATTTGGCTTTTGCTTAGTCTGGAGTCTTCCTCATTTTGGGCTCAGAATCAGAGCTGGATTAGAAACAGGCTTACTTTCAGGGGCCGTGACATTGTAATGGTCTCTGTGACTACCTGGCCCTCACACCATCATCTCTGCCATAAAGTCCCACTCCCTGAGGCCCGGTCTCCTCAGGCTCTGGAAGCAATCACCTGAAGAGAGAGCATGATTTAATGGGACTGATTTCCAGCTCTAATTCCTATTACCTCTGAGACCATGAACAAATCATCTTATCTGTCCATTTTCTCATCTGAAACATTGGGTTAACAATACTTAGATACATTAGATATCTGAGTTCTTGTAAGACTAACTGAGGAAATTACTCTTTATTCAATATTCAGTAAGTGGCCACTATTTTAACTCTGGGCTTTCCATTTTGGCAAGCTCATAAGCTAAGACCTTAAACACTGGAGGTTAGGAGAATTACTTCTTGAAATAAATTTTAAAGACTACAGCCAACTTTTTGGAGAAGAGAATACATGCCCATAAAACTGAGGCATGAACTATTATTCTCTCTGAGATGCAGCTGATGCTACTTGGCCACTGAGCATGAGAATGACCTGTTGCAAATGTATTAGTTATGAGGATAACCGACCAGCTTGAACGACTACACTAACAATAATCAAACCACTTTCCTTTCTCCTGAAAAAAGAAAGAGTGTGAAACATTTTTCATTTTTTTCAGATCTAAGCATATGTAGTACATTTACTTTTTTATCTTTATCAACAACTCTATTGCTACCCCATTTGGAAAAAAAATTTTTTTTGTCCTATTATTTCATATCTGTGCCTCCTTGAAAAATAATTACCATTATTTTTGTGCCTGTAATCAGCATTTAAATTGTCGTTATTTGTTGTTTCTTAAACTGGTCAATGCAATCTCTAGGCATTAATAAGTCACTAAATAATGGACCACTAAAAAATTCTGGGAGCGTGAGGGATTTTGCTGCTAGGAATCAAAAATGGTAAGGTGTTCTCTGGCACTATTCAACATACATACCAGTGTTTGCAACATGTAATACTCCAGAAATTATTTTTGGCATTGTCTGGGAAGGGGAGTTCTCTGTCAATCCATCACAGATATTGGTTATTTTCCAATTCTTATTAGCACAAAGATTTTTAATGTTGCCTTCCAATATACAAGTAACTGCAGAGCAGCCACTCCATCGAACCCTGGAAATTTCTTTCCTTCCAAGACGTAAAAGCCTATCCATTCTCCAAAATGCTTTTGCAAAGGCTTTGTGTATGTCCTCATACTCATGCCTCGATGTTCTTGTACTTTTGTGTGTGGAAGAGAAGAGGTCTTCTATTGCTGTGTATTCTTCTCTAAACACAGTGTGAAAGGAATTGATTACTTCTTTCTCTTTAGGCGTCATTTGGTAGGAAGGATCAAATTTGGAAAGTTGATGGAGAAGTAAAACTGGAAGTTCCACTGATGCCAAGTCTGCTGCTGAGGCACCATGATGTCCATCAAACAAACCAAAAAAACACACATTGGGTTTATTGCCAAAATTATTCACTACAGTGAATTTATCATTCATGTCAGCTCTCCATGTAGGATTCCTGTCTTCACAAATGGCTATTCCTTTAATTAACAGATGACAGATTTTTTGAGAATATATGGAACTACTGTCAATGCTATCAAAAATTTTATAGTATGATGGTATTTGTTTCTTCCAAAGTAGCTCAAAAGCATTATTAATGCTCTGTAGCATTTTTTCAGTAAATATAAAAGATGACAATAGTTTCGAAATTACAGACTGTCTCTGATCAGCAATCACTGAGGGCTGTGGTTTCTTTCTATCCATCCACTGGAAACCCAATGTGGCCATAGCGTCATGTTGCTTTTTATGGGAAAAAATACCTCTTACGTCAATTTCGCGCTTGCATATGGAACAGGGTAATGTGATCACTTGATCATAGACCTGCTCATCGTGATCTCCAGTGTCTCTCAGTGGTCTTGACCTTTTCTTTCTAAAAGGCTTTTTTCTTCTGAATCTAATGTTGATTTTCTCATATTCCATGTCCTTGATTTCCAAAACACTGCAAGCAAGATGAAAGAATTGACATTTAGGAATAATTTAATGAAATCTGTTCAAGTATTTTCTTATCATTACAATTTGCTTTAGCTCCTCACAATTTTATATAGGCCTAGAACTGAAAATTCAGATTCATCTTTCTGTGTTCCCCCCCAAAACCCATAGTATGTACTTAACAAATTGGTGATTGATCTGTGTCTGCCTGAAATAAATTAGGCAAAATCTCCACAAAGTCAGTCAGACATCTAAGAAAACAGTCACAGAAATCAGCACAATATTTCATCCCAGGCACGTGAGGGTGTATGTTTGAGATCTAGGATTTTAATTTCAAACATGACCGTAATTACTTTTGCACTCCATTTTGTCTGGCTTAAAACACTTTCATCCTAATTAAAGGGTTTATAAGAAAATGAATGAGACACGCCAAACCAAGCAAAATAATGAAAAGAACTGATGGTCAGGACAGAATTTTTTAAGACTACAATGAAAAGGTGTAGGCTGAGGAAGTGATGTCAAGAAAAGATGTCCAGCAGGATGATACATTTCTAAAGAGTAGGCTCCCCGTCCTATCAGGAGCATCTAGCACAGAACTCAGCACTAGTCCATTTTTATCCATTTTATGCATATGAAAAGTTAGACACCTGAAAACAAATACTTTGGTTATAAAATATTTTCAAACCTGCAAAAATCTAAGTCAGCAAGTTTAAATGTTTATGAAATGTGACATTTTGAAAACTAATTAACTTCAGTTCAATTCCTATAATGTCTTATTTGTGTGTGTGTGTGTGTGTGTGTGTGTGTGTGTGTGTGTGTGTGTGTGTGGCTGGTATAGGGATCCAAACTTTTGACATTGGTGTTATAACACCATGCTCTAACCAACTGAACTAATTGGTCCGCCCTAAATTCATATATAAATTATATTTGATGTAGGTGCATTTTAATGTATTAGATCTAACGTGGGGTGGGACCTACAATGATAAGAATACCTAGAGCCTATAAGAACTTAAAACATCCCCCATACATAATTGGGTAGGGACAAGGGGTACAATAGTAATTTCTGGTAATGGGTATACCCCCAGTAGGAATCTGGCCCTCACATCATGGGCAGGAGGGGTGAAAATTAGCTTTGATCTCATGAATATTTTTAATAAATAAAAATAAATAAATAAATAAATAAAGTAAAATAAATCTTAAAAAAAAAATCCCCCATATGTAAACGTATTCAAGAATGTTGGTGGTTATTGAGATAGGAAATGAACCCACTTAGTAATGACAATATGATAGTAATAGTAATAATAATAATAACAAGATCTTTTAGCATAAAAATAATGCATAATCTTTTTTTAAGTTCAATGCAGGAGAATACAGAATAGAAAATGAAAGAATGTTCTCCTTGCTTCCCCACCCCACTTCCAACTTCCAAATTCCAGGCCCAGAGGTAATTAACAGTTTGTTATCTGTCTTCCCAGATACACACACACACACACACACACACACACACACACACGAGGGTACTTCAAAAAGTCTGTGGAAAAATAGAATTAAAAAATGTTTGGTCGAACAACCTAATGCCTGATGTTATCTTAGCTAATGTCAAAAAAATGTATTTTCTATATACAAAAATATAAAATCTACTCATCTGTAAAACAATTAAATCATTTCATCATCAAAAAAATAATAATAATAATTTAAATCTTTCCACGAACTTTTTTTTTTTTTGCGGCTGGCCGGTACAGTACTTTCCATGAAAAAAAAAATTTTTTTTGAAGACCCCTTGTATATGTAATAGTTTCTGAAAAGTAAGTGGAGTCACATTTTCATACCATCCTAGAATCTGCTGTTTTCAGTAAATACTATATCATGGACAGAAAGTTTGAATGTGGAAAGACAAAACAATATACTGTGAAAAATGTAGACTGAATTTTTAAAAAACTGTCTTCACTTACTAACTCCATGACCTTAACCAAGTCATTCAACCTCTCCAACATGTGCTTTCTTATCTGTTAAGTGCATAGCATTGCTTTTAGCATCAAATGAGGTAAAAGATGAATCAGTTGTCACTTAGGAGACACTCAAAAAATGGCTGTTACTTCTACTCTATTATGTAAATGCACAAAATTGCAGTGTTTAGGAAGACATGTGTAAAACTAACTTAAGAAAAAAACTAGGAAATCAGTGTGAGAAAGTTGTTTTAACAGAACCCAAATCTGAGTATTTAAGAATTGGGTAATGTGTACTTATTAATATGTTGTGGCAAGTTGTTTATGTCATCACTTAGTTAAAGCTATGTTACACAGTTTAACAAATAATAATACACTGAAAAAGTAAAACAGAACACAATTTTGAGAAATGTATGTAAATTAAAAATGAATGAATAAGTAAAATAATATAATGGCCATAATATAGGTAAACAACTTTAAGATTCTTGCCAGTAGAATTTGCATTTTGTGAATTATGCAAAAATCTTATTTCTAGGAAGGAAAGTCTTATAATAAATGGTAAATAAAATGGTGTACTATGTCATAGGCAAAAGGGCTTTAGCAATCTTCATGTATGGTTCTCTTGTGGCAATATAATTAAGAATTAAAGAAACAAGCAGAGCTCTGTTAAGTTTGAAGTGTTCTACCATTTTTTAAATTTGTATTTAATTCCCTGAAGTTCACAGTACTCATCCCTACAGTAAAATTTTATTTACAAATTTTCACATCATAAATGCTTCTGAAACTATTTGCATATTAATAAACTTTCCTAGCATTGCCTCACCAACAAATTTTTGCTTCTTTTTTTAATGGAAAATTTTTACATTACATAAAAGTCGGGAGAAGAGTATAATGAGCCCCCCTATATTCATCACCAGCTTCAACCATTATCAACATTTTTTCACTCCTGTTTTTTTTTGTATCCCCATCCACTTTCTTTTATATTATTTAATTATATTTTCTTTTTTTGTGTGTCTTTTGTCTTTTTCCGTGTCCGGCAACGGATCGCAACCCTCAGTGTTGCCCCCGTACTGGACCGGGGACCGGCAACGGGATTGCAACCCTTGGTGTTGCTCCCGTGCCTCGCTCAGCCAGTGAGTGGGAACCAGTCTGCATGTGGGATCCGAACCCTCGGGCGGGAGCGCCGCTGCGCTTCCCAAGCGGCACACTATCCAGTGCGCCACCGGGCCAGCCCTTTAATTATATTTTCTGCTGGCTTAATTTAAAGCCCAAAATCTTATCAATCTCACCCATAAATACCTCAGTCTCATCAACAAATTTGATCAGCGTTCAATCACTCCTTCAATACCTACCATGGGCCAGTTACTGTGCAAGATGCTAAGACTCACAGATGGATAACGCTTGCATCCTGCTCTTGAAGCTATGAGGAGAAAAGTTCACAGTTCTGTCATATGCTTATCTAGGTCATTAATAAAAGGATTAAACAAGTTAGATGTTGCCAAACACAGCCCCATTATAGTATCCAAACAGAGGCCTAGCCCTTCATCTAGCCAGAAATGGCATCGTGAAACCTGAGAAATTGACCTAGAAAAACTCACAATTGAGAGATATTAGCAAGGAGTCAGGTCCAAGGCCAAATCAAGGGAATGACCAGTTAGTGGGAAGAAGGAGGAAGAGGTCCCAGCAAGGGAAACGGACAAGCGCTCAGAGAAGCAGGGAAGGAAACTGGGTACTGTTAAAGCATTTAAGCTCTTTTGACCAAAATGTATATTAAATATTTCTAATTTCCTTTTTTGTTTGTTTTGTTTTCTTCTTTTTTTATTTTTTAAATATTTTTAATTTCTATTTTACTTTTTGTAATATTCACGTAAAGGATGCAATTGTTATGAGTTTTGATGGACAGTTGGGACAATATACAAGGGGTCTTCAAAAAATTCATGGAAAGATTTGCATTATTTTTTAATTCCATTTTTCCATGAATTTTTTATATCATGGTATAAGGCACCATAATACAATGATTTGACATGGAGTCAATCAATTACATAAGAACTTCATTTATCTATATGTAGGGGAGAGCCATAGCACAGCTCTCTCACATGAAGCAGTTCTTATGTGATACATCATTCGTATGTTTATTCCTCATTTATAATAATAAATTAAATATAAATGTAGCAGAATAAGAGCATAGAGAGGAATGGAAGCCCTCTTTTATATAAAGTAGAGGAATATATCACTCCTCAATATACATAGTCTAATAGTGTAGTGGATTGAGTTATGTCCCCCCAAAACTCACCGAAGCTTGAATTGTGTCCCGTAAGTTTCATGTATTAGAAACTTAGCCCCAACTGTGACTGTTAAGAGGGTGAGAAATCCTATTGTGGTAATTGAAAGGTGGGGCCTTGAAGAGGTGATTGGATTGTAGGACCATGCAGTAGTGAATGGATTAAAAATGGAGGTCAGGGGCCTGGTTCTGAGGGCTTTAAAAGGAGAGAGAGTCTGTCTTATTCTCTCTGTTCTCTCTGCTTCCACCATCTTGCAATGTGAGAGATCACTGCTGCCACCACCAAATGTGTTCCCTGGACTGTGGATTTCCAAGCCTTAGAGATTGTAAGCAATAAATTTCATTTTCTTTATAAATCACCCAGTTCTCTGTATTTTGTTGAAACAACAGAAACGGACTAATACAAACAGGAAGCTAAGGTTTCATTGGATTACTAAGAAAGTGAAGGAAAAGAATACTGTAGATAAAATTGTTCATTGACTACATTTATTATACAACAAAATTAAGAAAATTGACCTTAAAGCGCTGTTCATTATCATGTTCCTTTGGAATTGTTACCTTTCTTTGACCTGCCTTTCCCCTTTCCCCATCCTCTGTTTTTCCAACTTGAGTAATGATGATGATGATGGAGGTGGTGATGGTAGTAGTGGCTGTGCAGAGGCAGTATCAGTGGTGATGATGGCAGTCGTGGGGCTCCCCTGACTTGATGGTAGAGCTCCCTGTGTGGAATGTTTGCTACATCACCTGGAACCTCAGCAAGAACTCACTTTATGATTCAGAAGGATTGTAAAGCAATAAGGTCACAAGTCGTATTAAGTAACAAACTTGCCTTTGGAGTTTCTTAAAGAAGGATCATTTATTAAACATACTGTCTTATGCCCATGTAACAAAATAAAAACATGAGGAGTGACAATCAAGTAATACTTTTTTTTCTGATATGTTGTGGCACTTTCAAAATAGTGATTCTAGGAGACTAGTCTTTCTGTACAGACCAATTGCCTTCCTACCCAGTGGTAGGATACCTCAAGCTATCTCTCTAGGATGCTTCCTTCTACTCACCCTGTAGAGCCTGCCCACTCATCTTGCTGGCTCAACTCACTACTTGAGAGTTATAGATCTTGTGTGGACTGTCTTTTTGGTTCCTGACCCTGCCTTCACTCCTGGCCAATATCTTCAGTTCCTACATCTTTGGTCCATGGCTGCAAGCCACTCCCTCACCCCAGGCTGGGTTAGAACAAGTGTCCTGGAGTAGTTTGTTTGCACACTGAAGAAGTTTGGACAAGCCCAACTGTCTACTGATGTCTCCGGGAGGATGTATCATAGTCATATCAAAGTCAACATGTGCAAAATGCAACTCACTAACTTTCCTCCAGAATCTTCTCCAGCCATCAACTTGGTTAGTCTGGAAACTATTTCTCAGAACCCCTTTTCCTGTGTGGATTCAAGTTAGGGTTGGCCAAGAAAATAATTTTTACAAGATTTTGGGGACATTATATCTGAATTCTGTCATTTTTCAATGAGTTTACTCACAGATGCACAAGTGTCCAGCAGGTTTCAGCTTCTCCTTGCTCCCTGCTACTCTGCCTCCAGATTTCCCTCCAGACCACAGGCCTTGCTGACCAATACCAGTGCTAGGCCTGTCCACAGACACCCGTTTCTGCCCTACAGAGCAAATGCTTACTTTAGACTTCTCCATCAGCCTTCCCTTTGTGGTCCTACTTTGGCAGCTGGATGTTCCCTAGCTTCTCAGACTGCTGGTTGGGGACTTCTCTGATCCTCCAACTCCTCTTCCCAAATGTTCAATTGTCCATCTTCTTCCATAAACTAATTTCAACAATAAATCCTTTATTTCACAACATATGGTGTTCTGCTTTACTGATTGGACCCTAGCTGACACAGGTAACACGACCACCCCATCCTTCTTTTCAGGATATATGCAATTGATCACCAAGACTTGTCTAATCTCTTTTTTTATATTCCTTTATTCATTCACAAAACAAACAGAAAAAGCAACAAAAAAATAAAGAAAAAGAAAACTAAAAAAAAGAAAGAAAAATAATCCTCTTGTTCATCCACTTGTCTTCATCCCTACTGCTATTTCGTGGTTCCAGGATACTAGATAACTACACTAACTCCCAACTGTTCAACCCACTTCCAGTCTGGTTTCTTCTCAGTGCATTCTCCTTAGAGCAGCCAGATGTGATCCCCTGCCTAAGGCCCTTTACTGGCTTGTCCTTCCTTGTTCTTTGGATAAACTCCTTAGTGTGTTTGACAAAGCTCTGCATCTTTTGGCTTCTACTAACTTCTTTAGCCTCATCTGTAATCATCGTCTCCTCACCCCATGCCAATACTGTGCAGAGTCATTAAATAAACCTTTCCTAGCTTGTTAAGAAATGGTATTTGATTGTTTTAGTCTGAATTTCTTTATTCATTGCTTTTAAAATCATACCATGTATGCAGGTAGTGCCTATTCATTTCTAGCAGCTGCATCATCCCCATTCCACTGCAGGTGGGAAGAAGTGAGGCCCCTCCTTCAAGCAAGTATTGAAACTCTTGTAAGCTCCACTCCCTGGGGTGGGGTCTGGCATCTCACAAGGCAGCTGTGGTGCTCATATCTCACCTCCACATGCCGCCTTCAGGCCAGATGGTGATTAGAGTAGTAGGAAGGCCTCTTACAGAAGTTAACTGATGACTTAATGTCAACTTCCCCCTAGAAAGGCAAAAATAGAGAAAACATATTTCCGAAATACTACCCAAGAGTGAAGATGGGTACATCTCTACATGGGTTATTAGCAGCTTGTTTTTTCACAAAGTTTATTTATGTGCTAATTCTGTCTATCTAATAATTATTTTATTTGTTATTAAATAGATATTGGTTGCATTTATTTATTTTTATGTATTTGTTAGATACTCAAGTAATGCATTCTCCTTTATAAAATATTACATAATACAATACATAAGTATATAGAGGAAATAATACAATAATATAATAATAATTATATAATAATACAATACATAAGTATATAGAGGAAAAGCAGAGGTCTCTCTTTTTCCAAAGAAAACACTGCCAAAAGTTGGGTGTGTATTGTGCCAGACCAATTCTATGTATCTTTATATACACATAAAAACATAAACAGAATCCATTTTTATATTTAGATGTAATTTGCACACAGTTAATTGCACAAATTTTAAATGTAGAGCTTGATGAATTTTTATGTAGGAATACACTTGTAGACTCTATCATGTCTTGTCTCTGTATTTTCTTCAATAAATTGGCAACATAATTATTATTTTATTCTGTAAATGTTTTCCTTCACTGGCCAGGATGAGGTGGAGATTTTTCAAATCAATACCCATCAACATACCCCATTCTATTTAACCACTGTACTATATTCCATAGTAAGTGTAAAGATGTAACATAGATTACTTAACCATTTACCTATAATTATGGAAATTTGTTTTGCTATAATAGTATTAACAGTAAACATGAATACATGTGTGCTGCCTCTTTGTTTTCATGCTGGTGGCTCGTTGGGTGTCCAAATCATTGAAGTTTGCACGTCCAAGTGGAAGGAACAATTGTAGAGGGTCAAAAACATGGGCTCAAATTCAGTTTGCAGGTGACTTGCTGGGTGCCCTTAGCTTATTTAGCCGGTCTAAGCCACAGCTCTGTCACCTGTGAAATAGAGATAATAATAGTAACCTTGCAGGATTAGTGTAAAATGAGACATACCCTTCAAACCCTGAGCACAGTGTACAAGACAGATACTCAATAAGTAATTGCTATTTTTTAAAATTTTTTCATTTTTTAAAAAAGATGACCGGTAAGGGGATCTTAACCCTTGACTTGGTGTTGTCAGCACCACGCTCACCCAGTGAGCTAAGCGGCCATCCCTGTATGGGATCCAAACCTTTGGCCTTGGTGTTATCAGCACCACACTCTCCCGAGTGAGCCATGGGCTGGTCCCTACATCTCTCTTTTAAAAATACAAAAAAGATACAAAAGTAAAAGATAGCAAACCAAATGTAATCTTTCCTGACCCCATATTCTCCTAGTTATAGTTTTCTGCTGCTCTTCTCAATAAAATTTCTCAAATAACTGTCTCCACTTTTTTCCACCCTCTACTTAGTTCACTTAGTTCAACTATTCTAATCTGTCCCTTCTACTTCATTGACCTGCCTTCTGCAAGGTCAATATTGGTCCCTTGAAAATATAAAAGAAAAAAGAACCCATTAGATGTTATAAAAAATTTAAAAAAAAGAAAAAAGTTTTAGGAAAAAAAAAATGCATACAAAACCCCCCCAAGACCAAAACTATAGGTAGAGTACAGACTTGTAACACCAAGGTCAAAGTTCCCTGTACCAGACAGATGCCAAAAAAAAATATATATATATATATAAAACCCTACCAAGAACATAAAAGAAAATATGAATACAGGCAGAGACTCATATTGTTCTTGAACTGGAAAACTGGATACTGTGTGGATATCACCTTAAAAGGGCGAAAATCAAACCATCCATAGGGAGGAGATATTTATGACACCAATAACTGACAAAGTATTTGAATCCAGAATATGTAAAGATATAAATAACTCAAACACATCAATAATAGAAAGACAAACATTTCTTTCTCTGCAAAAGGCAGAAAACTTGAGAGACATTTCACAAAAGGAAATATGACTTATCAATAAAAAAATGAAAAATTACTCCACCTCAATAATAACTGAGAAGATGCAGATTTAAATCACAAGGATGTATATTTCACATCCACCACATTGGTACAATGCACTAGAGTCTCATCATCTCAGAGGAAAAATCGGTATGGTCACTTCAGAAAACAACACTGTCCTATCTTGTGAGTTAGATGCACCTGTCCCAAGGATCTGAAAACTAAGGCCCATGGGCTAATCTGTTCCACCATCTATTTTTGTAAAGCCTGCAAACTCAAAATGATTTTTACATTTTCAATGGTTGAAACAAATCAGAAGTTTAATACCTTGTAATGTGAAAATTATACAAAATTTACATATCAATGTTCATAGAATTTTATAGGAACACAACCATGCTCATGTATAATCCATGGCTGCTTTGTTTATTTACCACCACAACAGAATTGAATAGTTACAACAGAGACCATAGGACCCACAGAGCTTAAATTATTTACTATTTGGACCTTTTTGGAAAAAATTTGCCAACCTCTGACATATCCTGTGCCTTAGCAAGTCCATTTTGAGTTATTTACCCTATAGAAAGTATTATATGTTTGTACAAGGAGACATGCATCAGAGCGGTTATGTTATGAAAAACTCAAAAGACTTCAAAGATCTATCAACATGAGTATATTAGTTATCTATTGCTGCATAATAAACTACCACAAACTTAGTAGCTTAAAACACCCATATTTATTATCTCAGTCTCTGTGGGTCAGGAGTACAGATGCAGCATAGCTGGGTTCTCTACAAGGCTCTGATCATCTGGAGGCTCAAATGGGGGAGGATACACTTCCAAGTTCACTCAGATTGGCTTGCAAGATTAATCTCCTTGCTGAGGATCCTGGCTTCTTGCTGGCTGTTGCCTGGAGGTCACCCTTGGGTTCTAAAGGCTATTCTCAGCTCCTCACCATGTGGGCTTCCCAATGTGGCCTTATTTCTTCAAAGCAAGCAGAGAGTATGCAATCAAGACTGGATTTTATGAAATATAACATAATCATGGAAGTGATATCCCATTACCTTTGGTATCTTCTAATGATTAGAAGCAAGTCACAGTTCCCATTCATACTCAAGGGGAGGACAATTCCCAAGGGTGTGACTACCAAGAAGGTGATGCTCTTTGGGGGTCGTCTCGAAATGACTACTGCAGGAGAATGTATAAATATATCCCAGTGTATTTACACAATGGAATATTATACCTCAGTGGGAAGAACTGTTCCAACTACTCACAATGTGGAAGAATATCAGGAAGTATATATTAACCAAGAGAACTGCCAGTCACTAGGAACATACAGAGGTAGATTCCATCCTTGTAAATTTCATGAAGTTGGAAATTAAACAACACGTTGTTTAGGATGCAAACATGTGCGATAGAATTATAAGGAAAAACAGTAATGATAAACCAAAATCCAAAATAGCACTTACCTCAGAGGAAAGAGATAAGACTTGAGGCCTTCAAGGCAATGCTGATTAGATGATGGGTACATTATTCTTCATAGGATTGCTATTATATTTTATGTTTATGTTTAAAATGTTACTTTGTATCTATTCATTATTCAACAAATGAATGGGGCAAGCATTGTTTATAGTGCTCAAAAATAAGACTTGGTTTACTAAACGAGTCATCAATACAGCCTATATAAACAATCTGTATTTATTTATTTAGAAGTCCACTTCCTCAGCTGGTTAGAGCATGGTGCTACAATACCAAGATCAAGGGTTCAGATTCCTGTACTAGCCAGCCATCCAAAGGAAAAAAATAAAACAAAACAGAAAGAAGTCCACTGAATATTGTTTAATTAAAAGAGCAAACTAGGGCTGGCTGGTTAGCTCAGTTGGTTAGAGCACGGCCTTGTAATGCCAAGGCCACAGGTCTGGATCTCAGTACTGGTCAGGCACCACAGAAAAAAAAAGTAGATAATAGAGCAGCATAAGTAGGATTAGCCCATTTACATAAAATTGTAAAGATGCATAAAGAAATAACTAGAATGATGTTTACCAAACTGCTAATATTAGTTTATCTTTGTAAGAAATTTTCACTTTCTTCTTTTTAGTTTTTTCTATATAGGTTTTTAAATGAGAATGTCTCATTTCTCCCAAATATTTGAGTTGTTTTCAAATAACTCTATGCCCTTTTTTTCCCTTTTCACATAAAAACTTTTGCATAAATTTTTTTTTTTTTCCTTTTTGTCTTTTTTCGTGTCCGGCAACGGGATTGCAACCCTCGGTGTTGCGCCGCACCTCGCTCAACCAGTGAGCGGGAACCGGTCTGTATGTGGGATCCGAACCCTTGGCGGGAGCGCCGCCGCGCTCCCAAGCGGTGCACTGTAGCAGTGCGCCACCGGGCCGGCCCAAACTTTTGCACAATTTTATCTTTTAAAAAATAAATCAATCTAGGGCCGGCCCGTGGCTCACTTGGGAGAGTGTGGTGCTGACAACACCAAGTCAAGGGTTAAGATCCCCTTACCGGTCATCTTTTTAAAAAAATAAATAAATAAATAAATAATAAATAAATAAATAAATAAATAAATAAATCTAAAAGAAAAAATCATAAAAAATTGTACTGGCTTTTTTATTTAAGTGGAAAAAAAAAAGTAAGGAAGTAAGTAGTCTCTGAAGTGAAAGCATGCTTTTCCTCTTTCCTCAATCCGCCACCCAAATAAAGACTCACTAGATGACATGAATCCTTCCAATATGAGTCAGAAAACAAGTTAATTATCTTTTACATATGCTCATAATATAGAGACTATTCTGTAGTTTGCTTTTTTATTTAGCAATAATATTGCTGACGTTGTTCCATGTTAGTTTGTATAAATCTACCTTTTTTTTTTACATAGCAACACAATATCCCATTATATGAGTATACAAAAAGTTATTTAATGTTTTCTCTATTGATGGACATTTAGTCTGTTAATAGCATTTGCCTTTCATAAATAATGCTGCAATGACAACAGCAAAAATCCTTGTACATTTGTATAAGGTAAATTCCCAGTCATAGAATTCCTCTGCCAATGACTAAGTGCATTTTTAATTTTCAGATTTATTCAACAACACTTTATTGAGAATGTACTATGTGCCAGACACTGTTTTTAGCACTGGGGATTCCATGATGAAGTAAACAAAGTTTTTCGGCAAGGAGCACATATGATTTATGAAAGAAAAAAACAGACAAGTTGGACTTATCTGTTATAGGACTGGTATTCAAAATATACAAAGAACTCTTAGAATTCAATTAAAAAAAAAAATCCCAAACGGTCTGATTTAAAAATGAATAGACACTTCACCAAAGAAGATATATGAGGGCACTTAAAAAAGTTCCTGGGAAAATAGAATTTGAAAGTTATTACAAGTCTTTCCAGGAACTTTTTTGAAGTATCCTTGTACAGATGGCAAATAAGCATATGAAACTATGTTAACAACATATGTCATCAGAGAACTGCCATCTGAAACAACAATGAAATACCACCACACACCTATTAGAATGACCAAAATCCAAAACACTGAAAACACCAAGTGCTGATGAAGATCTGAGCAACAGAACTGTCATTAATTGCTGGTGGGAATGAAGGATGGTACAGCCATTTGGAAGAGTTTAGTGGTTTTTTTCTTTTTCTTTTGTGGCTGGCCGGTGCAGGAATCCAAACCCTTGATCTTTGTGTTACAACAACACGCTCTACCCAACTGAGCTAACCAGCTAGCCCAATGTAGTCATTTCTTACAAAACTAAACATCCTCTAAGCATATGATCCAGCAATTACACTTCTTGCTGTTTACGCAAATGAATTGGAAACATGTTCACACCAAAACCTGCACATGAATGTTTATAGCAGCTTTATTCACAATTGCCAAAACTTAGAAGCACCCAAGATGTCTTTAATAGGTAAATGAATAAACAAACTATAGTACATCCATATAATGGAATATTATTCAGTGATCAAACGAACTATCAAGCTACAAAAAGACATGGAGGAACCTTAAATGCATATCTCTAAGCAAAAGAGGGCAGTCTGAAGCCTACATAATATATGTTTATAACTATGAAATATTCTGGAAAAGGCAATACTATGGAGACAGTAAAATGATTGGTGATTTCTAGGGGTTCAGGGGAGGTAGGAATGAGTAAAGGGAGCACAGAGGATTTGTAGGGCAGCAAAACTATTTCATATGACACTGTAATGGTGGATACCTCTCATACATTTGTCGGAACCCATAGAGTAAACAACACAAAGAGTAAACTTTAATATAAACTATGCACTTTGGTTAATAATGATGTATCAGACTGGCTCATCGATTTTTTTTTAAATATACAATTTTGGGGGTGGGGGGGCAGCTGGTCGGTATAGGAATCTGAACCCATGACCTTGGTGTTATAAAGCTGCACTCTAAGGCCGGCCCGTGGCTCACTCGGTAGAGTGCGGTGCTGATAACACCAAGGCCACGGGTTCGGATCCTATATAGGGATGGCCGGTTTGCTCACTGGCTGAGCGTGGTGCTGACAACACCAAGTCAAGGGTTGAGATCCCCTTCCCGGTCATCTTTTTTTTAAAAAAAAAAAAAAAGCTGCACTCTAACCAACTGAGCTAACTGGCCAGCCCTGAATCATCAATTGTAACGAATGTACTCCACTAACTGAGGATGTTAATAACAGCAGAAACGAGTGGGGGAAGGAGTAAGGGGATATATGGGAAACTCTACTTTCTGCTCAATTTTTCTGTAAACCTAAATCTACTCAAAAACAAAGTTTATTAATTACAAAATGTGTGTGTGTGTGTGTATACATAGAAACATTCTAGGAAAATATCTTTCTGAAAATGCATCCGAAAATGTGTGTGTGTGTGTGTGTGTATACATAGAAACATTCTAGGAAAATATCTTTCTGAAAATGCATCCAATAATTTTTTCCCTAATTCACATCTAAAACAGATACAAATAAACAATGAACGTTGCAGGAAATTGGAAGATAGACTGCTACCTTGGGAAGGCTAACAGCAGAAGAGAAGAATTTCTTTCTTTTAAGATGGTTGTACCAATTAATCATTTTATATATTGAGCACCTGCAGGGCTAGGTACCAGACATACAGGCAAGTGGCATGTCTCTATGCTCGATGAACTCAGTGTTATGGGAAAACAGGCACACAGATGCACTACTGGATAATAACAATATCATTGCTTACCACATGCTGGGGCTATTTCTAAGCATTGCACACACATTGTCTCACATCCACACAACAACACTGCAGAGAGGCACTAATAACCCATTTTACAGACAAGGACACTGAAGCTCTCAAAAGTGAGATAAACTTCGCTGCAGTAAATGGCAGAGTTGGTATTTAAGCCCAGGTGTGTTGAACAGCAGAATGGGTGACTTTTTCTATTATGCCAGGGACAGAGGTTAAAAAAAAATCAATTTGTCTTGGAAAAAGAGGACAGCCAGTGATACATTTTGCTTACAAGCTGGTTTCACATTATTTGAAAACTTTGATGTTCAAATATATTCACAAATCCTAGGGCCAGCCTGTGGCTCATTTGGGAGAATGCGGTGCTGAGAACACCAAGGCCACGGGTTTGGATCCTATATATAGATGGCTGGTTGGCTCACTTCGGTGAGCGTGGTACTGACAACACCAAGCCAAGGGTTAAGATCCCCTCACCAGTCATCTTTAAAAAAAATATATATATATTATTTTAAAAATATAATATATATATATTATTTTAAAATATAATATATATATATTAACAAATCTTAATCCCTCATTTTCACTCTTTATTTCTTGCCTTTCTCCTGCTGGAATAAATTCTTTGGCTTAACCTCCTCCCAAATGCAAAACAATCAAATACATATGGCTCAATGAAAAGGTGACTAGACTAGAAAATTGCAAAAGCCAAACCTCTCCAGTAGGCTGTCCTTATTCAGCTTAAAACTGGCTGGTTGCTCAGTTGGTTAGAACACAGCCTTTGTAACACCACAGTCAAAGGTCTGGTTACTCCTACCAGCCAGCCACCAAAAAATAAAATAAAATGAAACTGCCCCTCAAATTCAAGTTTCCTAGATGTTGGACAACTAGGATCATAAAAGTCGAGGTAGCAGGCATTAGCCTGTATGGAAGAGAGTTATATTTAGTATTCCTACTCCTGCCCTGAATTTTGGGTTTCTCAATCTCCAGTGGGGTTTTCCCACCAGTCTTACCACACAAGGCATGTATTTCTAAACAAAAAATTCTTTTGTTTTGCCTGTTTTCAAACTTTATAAATGGAATCATGATATATGTACTATTCTACAATTTGCTTTTTTCACTTAAAATGGTATCTGTGAGGTCTTTCTGCACTGAGTTGTTTGCTTTTGTTTTCATCGTATTGTATCATGAGTTTGCCAAACTCAAATGGAATGCACCTGTTCAGTGGCACATGGATATTTGGGGACTCCAGCTTTCCCATGGAGGACATTGCCACTATAAACATTCTTGTCCACATCTCCTGGGCCACATGAAGCTCTCCAGCAGGCCTAGCAGCCGGAGTGGAATTACCGGATCATAGGTGATGTACTACTAGCTTTAAAATCTGGGTTGTTGTAGGATTAATGATAAAGGTATGGGAGACATGTATTTAATCGTCTAAAATATTTCCCTATTGTTGTTTATAAAAACAAACCATCATTCTCTTTGTTTCTGGTCAGGGTGGCATTATGATCACTGTCATCGGTATGATGAGGCTGGACTGGAGGGAGGGGCTGTGGGCCACACAACACTTCCACATACGGGGGCCAGTACACAGGATTCTTAACAGGATGACAGAAGAGACTGTACTTTCCTTTCTGCGGTCAAATCAAAAGGTGGGGAAGATACCCTGTGCCCGTAACTATTATTGCTTCTATTACATNGTGGTACTGACAACACCAAGCCAAGGGTTAAGATCCCCTCACCAGTCATCTTTAAAAAAAATATATATATATTATTTTAAAAATATAATATATATATATTATTTTAAAATATAATATATATATATTAACAAATCTTAATCCCTCATTTTCACTCTTTATTTCTTGCCTTTCTCCTGCTGGAATAAATTCTTTGGCTTAACCTCCTCCCAAATGCAAAACAATCAAATACATATGGCTCAATGAAAAGGTGACTAGACTAGAAAATTGCAAAAGCCAAACCTCTCCAGTAGGCTGTCCTTATTCAGCTTAAAACTGGCTGGTTGCTCAGTTGGTTAGAACACAGCCTTTGTAACACCACAGTCAAAGGTCTGGTTACTCCTACCAGCCAGCCACCAAAAAATAAAATAAAATGAAACTGCCCCTCAAATTCAAGTTTCCTAGATGTTGGACAACTAGGATCATAAAAGTCGAGGTAGCAGGCATTAGCCTGTATGGAAGAGAGTTATATTTAGTATTCCTTTAGGAGCTGTCTCTTTGGATATCACAAAGATTCTGGTACAGGCTGTTACTGTTTAAGGGCTTCTGGGCTTGCAGCAGAGAAAATGGAGTGGGTGGTTTGCTGACAGTTCTTATAAATACCCCAGTATTTATTTAATGGCAAAAACACACAAAGAGAACACACAGTGCATTAGAGGAAAGAACACAGCTTAGCTCCATTCATCCCCTGGGCCCAGGACCAAGCACTTCTAGTCCATTCTGAGGAGCTGCCTCTGGGGCCAGCTGCAGCCCTGTGTCTGGGGCAGTCACCTGCCTGCCTGCTGAAGGAGGAAGGAAGGAAGGAACAGGGAACAATAAGACCCTTGTAAAAAGCCAAGTTTTTTTTGTTTGTTTTGTTATGTTTTTAAGCTTATTTTCTAATCATGTCACTCCTCTGCTTAAAACCTTTCAGTAGCTGTCCACTGCTTTTAGGATAAAGGTCAAAAGTCCTAATATGATGAATAAGGCTGTGTAGGGCCTGGTAAAAGCCTGACCCACTTTCCT
>NW_007729177.1:215446-226221 GCF_000696425.1 Galeopterus variegatus
GGTCAAATCAAAAGGTGGGGAAGATACCCTGTGCCCGTAACTATTATTGCTTCTATTACATGTAGTTCCATGTGCTGCAGCTGAAGGTTCTCTGTAAATGGAACTTCTAAGTGCACCCAGATGGGGTTGTTTGAAGATTAAATTAGTCAGAATTCAGGTTCAGGCCCTTAGGCAGCTCTAGATAAATGGTAGCCACAATTGTTAATGGCTGAAAGTCAGCGTTAAGACTGGGAGAGACTGTGGTGTAAGTTAACTTCTGTGAGCCCCATCTCTAAAAATGGGAGAATAGCTTTTTTCCATCCTGGTAAGGATTAGATGGCATATTTTGCAAAAAGGAGTCACTATAGCACCTAGCGCATAGTAATTTCCCCAAACCATTCGACTCCTCTTGTTTTATTACTGGTGAGCACTATAACAAATTTGGCTTTCTCATGAATCACTTCAGAAGTTGGAATCCAGCTGTTAAAACATTCCAGGTGTGTGTTTGTAGATGTGGGGATGTGGGCCAGTAGTGCTAACTTCCTGAAGCTTTCATTTGGTTTTGCTGGGGGTTGGGAACCCAACCTGTAATTCAAATTGTCGGCAAGAGTTAAATTCTCTTCTGTCACACACACATTTCTGAGTGCCCACAACTTCTCACTTGGCAAGAAGTGCCTGGCAAATGCTATAAGACAGAATTCTACTAAAAAGTATTGGTCATCTTAAACAATTGAACTTCTATCTAATTTTTCAATTTGGCCTCAACTAGGTTTCTCTAACATCTCCTGTCAATTCTGCTGGCTCTGCTGTCTTCCAAATTTTAGACCTGTTTCCATAAGACAACCAAATTCCAAATCGGATATGTATGTTTGTATTTGGAGGGTGGGAGGGGTGGGAAAAGAAGGAGGAAGGAAGATGATGTTTAATTTGATGTCAAGTTAAAACCAAGAGAGAGAAGGTGGGGACAGCACAAAGGGACCTTAATATTTACTGAATACTCACCATTTGCCAAATACTATTCACTTCATTTTTTAAATGAACTTTCCCTTTCTTCTTTTTTTGTTTAATTTTAAATTCAAAGTAATACATGTACATGGTTAAAATGTAATTGTATTTAAAGTGTACAATTTTTAAATGCATTTTCATGCAAAAAAATATGAATGATAGTAAATATAAAAAAATTCCAAAAAGTAATTTTTCACATGTTTTTAAAAAAGGTTATCTTTTTTCTAATATTCAAAATAAGCTGTTAAAACTAAACAGCAAAATACAGTTGTGGTTAATTATTATCAAATTTTTAGTCAAAGATATTTAAATAAAGCTGAGCATTTATTAGCTTTTTTGAAAATTGAATGAAGGCTTCTCAAATAGTTTCATAAAACTATTTACTCTTTGCATTCAATGTTCATCTCTTTGCCTATGAGAGAATCCATGTCACTTTTCCCATAAGTAATGTTTAGATCTCGACACATAAATTTAAGGGTGAAATAAATTAATGTTACAAAATGTTCCTCAGCCACTCTGTGTAACGTTAGTGAACGCTATGCTAATTTATGAGGATCTTCAGAACTATGAATTGGAACACACAAATAAGGGTGAAATAAATTAATGTTACAAAATGTTCCTCAGCCACTCTGTGTAACGTTAGTGAATGCTATGCTAATTTATGAGGATCTTCAGAACTATGAATTGGAACACACAAAAAAAGCAAGAAATGGCTGCTTGGCACTCTGGGAAACAATACTTTCTTATGCAAGAATTTTTTGCATTCATGCCAAGAAGGAGGATTTGACAAGTTAATTAATTTGTCTTTTCTCTTTTCTAAGCAGTCCTGCCACTCAAATCCTTCCTGCACTCCAAAGCTGAGCTTCTCTCACCGAAGAACTCAGCATTCTGACGCGGGTGTCTTTTGTCTTGAGGATCTAGGGCAAGAGAGATGAGGAAGTGCATCTCCCTGGGGCTCAAAGACTGTTAGGCAGAAGGTGAATGTCTAGGTTTACAGGGTTGCCCTGTCTAGGACTCCTACCAAGTGACAGACACCACCACCCCCACACACACATACACATACCTTTTTTTGAGTGTGTGTTTCATGAGGAACCCTATAAACTATGAAGTGAAAATTGATAAGATATGGTGACCACTACCTTACCCTGTACTCAGCGACTGAATGAGATGCAACAGAGACCTAAATGTGAAGGACACAACAATACAACTCAAAGAACACCTACGAGAATATCTTCACAACCGTGGATTGAGCAGAGTTTAAACAAAACAGAAAAGCACTAAACATAAAAGAAAATATTGATAAATCAGACTTTCAATAAAGGTAAGGGAATCTATTCATCAAAAGACACCATTAGGAGAGTGAAAAGGTGAGCCACAGACTAAGAGAAAATTTGTAATACATGTATTCATCAAGGGATTCAAATCCAAAATATATTAAAAATCTCAAGGGTTTGGATCCCTGTACCAGCAAGCCACCCCAAAATAAATAAATAAATAAATATCACAAATCAATANGGATCCCTGTACCAGCAAGCCACCCCAAAATAAATAAATAAATAAATATCACAAATCAATATGAAAAAGACAGACAACTCAATTTAAAAATGGATAAAAGATTTAGACAGGCATTTATTTCACAGAAGAAGATATCAAAAATGTCAATAAGAGAAGAAAAACATGCTCAATGGTAGAAGGAGGATTTGACAAGTTAATTAATTTGTCTTTTCTCTTTTCTAAGCAGTCCTGCCACTCAAATCCTTCCTGCACTCCAAAGCTGAGCTTCTCTCACCGAAGAACTCAGCATTCTGACGCGGGTGTCTTTTGTCTTGAGGATCTAGGGCAAGAGAGATGAGGAAGTGCATCTCCCTGGGGCTCAAAGACTGTTAGGCAGAAGGTGAATGTCTAGGTTTACAGGGTTGCCCTGTCTAGGACTCCTACCAAGTGACAGACACCACCACCCCCACACACACATACACATACCTTTTTTTGAGTGTGTGTTTCATGAGGAACCCTATAAACTATGAAGTGAAAATTGATAAGATATGGTGACCACTACCTTACCCTGTACTCAGCGACTGAATGAGATGCAACAGAGACCTAAATGTGAAGGACACAACAATACAACTCAAAGAACACCTACGAGAATATCTTCACAACCGTGGATTGAGCAGAGTTTAAACAAAACAGAAAAGCACTAAACATAAAAGAAAATATTGATAAATCAGACTTTCAATAAAGGTAAGGGAATCTATTCATCAAAAGACACCATTAGGAGAGTGAAAAGGTGAGCCACAGACTAAGAGAAAATTTGTAATACATGTATTCATCAAGGGATTCAAATCCAAAATATATTAAAAATCTCAAGGGTTTGGATCCCTGTACCAGCAAGCCACCCCAAAATAAATAAATAAATAAATATCACAAATCAATATGAAAAAGACAGACAACTCAATTTAAAAATGGATAAAAGATTTAGACAGGCATTTATTTCACAGAAGAAGATATCAAAAATGTCAATAAGAGAAGAAAAACATGCTCAATGGTATTATGCCTTAGGTAAAACCACAAAAATATATCACCATACAACCAAACAAAATGGCAAAAACTAAAGAGATTGACATAAGCAAAGTCTGATGAGGATTTGCAGCACTGTCATTTTCATACACTGGGGATAGGAGTTTAAATTGGCATAATCACTTTGGAAAACTGGCAGAATCTATTAAAGCTCTATGTACACTTTCCTTATGATCCAGCAACTGTACCCCTAGGTGAATACCCTGCAGGAATGAATGCATATGACCACAAAAACATTTAAGAATATTCAGAACTTTATTTATATTAATAAAAAACTGGAAATGTCTATCAACAAGAAAATATATGAATAAATTGTGGTAGAATCATACAGGGAATATTATGAGGTATTAAAAAAAAGTGACATATAGCTACATTAAACATGATGGGTGTCATAAACGTAAGGATCTTCAAAAAGAAGCCCAACAACAGAAAAGTCCATGCTGTATGATCATATTTATATGAAGTTCAAGAATGGGCAAGACTAATCTATGATGATAAAGCCAGAATAGCGATTGCCTTAGGTTATTGATTAGAAAAGGGCAAAAGGAAGACTTCTTGGGTGTTGGGAATATTCTATATATTGATCTGGGTGGTGAGTAACCTAGAGTATGTATATATAAAAATTCATTGAGCTGGACAACAAATTAGTGTACTTAACTAAATGCATATTACCTTTTAAAAAAAAAAAAGCCTACTAAAAAATAGAATAAGTATCCTAAAACAGAAAGAGAAAAGGGTAAAAGCAGCTGAAGATACAAGTATGTTGGGCTCTGACTCATTTTCTTTCTTTTTTTCTTTCAGTGTGGAAAAAAAAAATGACAAAAGGGGTGTCTGGTTAGCTTAGTTGGTTAGAGCATGGTGCTGATAACACCATACATAGTCCAGGGTTCAATCCCTGTGGCCAGCCACAAAAGCAAACAAACAAAAACCTCATAAATGTTTATTTTAAAAAATTGACATCAAATGCCATTTCAGCATAAAAGATGTCATTTTTCTTTACAGGCTAATAAAAAATAATAAACTCAACCTGATTCAACATAGTACATTTGTTGGCAAATATTTTACCTTCTATAGATTTAAGGCCTTCCAGTAGCAGACTGGATGAATACAGTCCACACTTCGTATTCACGAGTTCTGCATCTGAGGATTCAACTGTGGATCAAAAATATATGGGGAAAAAACCATATATATATGTAAATATTTGGAAAAAAATACAAATAAAAAACAATACAGTATAACAACTATTTACATAGCATTTACATTGTATTTGGTATTATAAGGAAAAACAGACATGATTTAAAGTATGCGAGAAGGTGTGCATAGGTTATATGCAAATATTACCTCATTTCGTATAAGGGACTGAGCATCTGCAGATTTTGGTATCATGGGACTCCTGAAAGCAATCCTCTACAGATATGGAGCGAGGACTGTAATGGTTTGGATCTTCTCTGAAAGAACTGCTGAAGGTTATCTTTAGCAAGAAAAACACCAACGCAGAGTGAAGGAATACAGTGAGCATGGGAATTGCTAAAATATGTCGGCAAGGTTAATGATCTATTTACTGCATGTTATGGGCTGAATTGTGTCCCCCCAAAATTCAAATGTTGAAGTTCTAACTCTTTTTTTTTTTTGTCCTTTTTGAGACCGGCCGCACCGTGCTCAGCCAGTGAGCGCACCGGTCATCCCTATATAGGATCCGAACCTGCAGCAGGAGCGCTGCTGCGCTCCCAGCGCCGCACTCTCCTGAGTGCGCCGCGGGCTCGGCCCTGAAGTTCTAACTCTTAGTACCTCAGAATGTGACTGTATTTGGAGCTTGTCTTTAAAGAGGTAATCAGGGTTAAAGGAGGACATTACCGCGGGCCCTAATTCAACATAACTAATGTCCTTACAAGGAGAGGAGATAAGAACACAGAAATACACAGAGAGAAGACCATGTGAAGACAGTGGAGGACAACTGTCATCTACAAAGGAAGGAGAGAGGCCTCAGAAGAAACCAACACTACTGACACCTTGATTTTGAACTTCTAGCTTCCAGAACTCTGAAGAGATAAATTTCTGTGTTTAAGCCACCAATCTGTGGTACTTTCGTATGGCAGTCCTTAGCAAACTTAAATACTGCAATAAAATCAAAAGTTGGTTTGTGTCATAAAAAACGTAGATAAAAAATGCTAAGCAACAATAATACGAACAATGGAAGTGTTTGGTGAGTAGTTAGAACAAGCTAATATTTTGCTTGATTTTCAATTATGTAAGATAAATGAATTTTCTTTCAAAGAACTTGATACCTTGGCAGAATGGAGGAGGTGAGATAGAAACTATGACCCACAAAGCCTGAAACAGCTACATGTAGCCTTTTACTGTAAAAGTTCACTGAAGACCTCTCCACAGGGTTTATTTTTTAAGTGTTAAAAAACATTAACAAGTAGGATACACATCCATTCATATTTACTTCTGAGGTGCTCAGGCACCACCTGAAATGAGATATACAAAGGAGGAGTTCTTTAATGGCATATATATATATAAATGAAATATATATATAGCAAATGAAAACATTGAAAAATCGGAGTGGTAAATATGGATATTATAACACTCTATTTTTCTGTTTGTTTGAAATGTTTTCTAACAATATGAAATTGTTGTGGTTTGGGAGGGATATCATATTATTATAGGGACTTTCCCTTTTTCTTCTTTGTTTTTTTTTTACTCAAAGTGTCCACTGATGTTTAGCACCTATTTCATAAAATGGAGAACACTGCTCTGAGCCTTGATTTTTGACTTAAAAGATCAGCAGCTGTGTGCTCAGCTAATAAGGAATTGAGATTAAGGAATTGAAGCAGGTTTTTCCTTATAAGGGGACCCTAAACTAGAAAACCTGTCCTGAGAAAGATTTTTTCCCTAATTTGTGAAATTATATGTATGAACATTTTTACACAGTTAGGGAATTAGAATCCCACTTAGATTTATTTTAAACAGTTACCTGACGCTAACAGAAATAAAATTTATGATATTCAGATCATTCCAGAAAATCTAGGTCATACCAAAATTTGTTTCTTCGGAAATTTGATTTCCTTATATAATTTTCAAGTTGCTTAAGGCAATAGATATTCACATACTGCTTTAGAAAAGCAGCAAGCCATTTAGCCTGAATTCAGAAGAAAGCAAACTTCGTTTCTTTTATTTACATTGTGCTTTCCTTGTAAATGGTAGGTAAACTGGTAAAGCAAATTTATGTGTTCATATTTAAAACAGAAAGCACTGAGGGGAAAAAAATCCCTCTTTCTTTATAAGAGCAATGCTCAGCCAAACATACTTAGGCTTTTTTGTATTAAATATGGAAGAATCTTATGAAAAGGAAATAAAAATGAAAATAAGTAAAATAGCACTAATGGTGTTTGGGGCATGATTAAGATTCACACTGGAAATGATGGTTTAATTGCATAAATGCTTGAAAACTAGGGAAGGGGATTTTATGTCTGCCCATCCTAGAATTCATTTTATAATTGTTTTTCAATAATTTTTCCTTAGAAAGATAGTTTTTATTTTAGCAGTTATTAAAATAAATGCCCAGTAATCACTGCCACTTCCTCAAATGGGAAGTTGGCCCAAGGATCTCCATTTAGGCAAAATCTCTTAAAAGCTGGTGGCTGTGCCAGGAAGGATGTCAGTCATGGGCCATGTGCTGGGCCCAACCTGCATTGGGACCACTTGTTCTGTACCCTTGGAGTCTGGGCCTTCAGTGGGGATGATTTCAATCCATTTATGGAGTTCAGCATTACTGGTGCATTACTGAAGCTATACGGGATTAGTAGAAAGGAATATGGTAAAGGTGCTGCTAGGTGGAGTAACCACAGATGGTTGTGAAACTTATATCTTTTAGATGGGAAGGCATCTCTGAGCAACGGATACTAGATAAACAGGGGCCAGCCATGCTGTTTGGGGTGGGTGTTCACACAACACAGCAAATGCAAAGGTCCTGAAGTAGGAAAGTGCTTTCTGAGTTTGAGTATGGGAGTATACAGGACTCTGGGGAAAAGGACCAGGAGAGGTGGGCCTTGTCAACTTCATGTTATGTGATCTCATGTTCTGAAGTTGTGGTTGTATTTTAAATGTCATGAGAAGCCATTGGAGCGTTTCAAAGCAGAGAACTGTGGGGTCAGGTTTGCATTTACAGTTTTGAAACTATTGGGGAGAGGAGATTGTGGTAGACTAAGGGGTAAAATCACGGAGATCAGTTATAAAGTTGTCGTTAGTAATCTGGGCAAGAGGTGATGTCCATGGAGACAGATATGAACAGATTTAAGATAGATTTTTTTGGGTAGAAATGATGAATATTTATTGAGAACTTAACTATGTGTGAGGAACTGAGAATACAAAAATGGGAAAAATAAGTTTTACTCTCAAAGGTGCCCTGTGAAAGGCAACAAGTTTTAAGAGATAGTTATGTATCTTTCTAAATTTTTCTCTTTTGCTTTTTATATGTATTTATTGAACATATACAGAATTGTGCTTATATGACAATGTGAGGGGTTTTTTTGTTTCGTTTTGTTTGTTTGCTTGTTTTGCAGCTGACCAGTAAGGGGATCCAAACCCTTCACCTTGGTGTTATCAACACCATGTTTTAACCACGTTATAACTACATTTTAACATCTAAACTGCCAACCTCAATATGATTTTTTTTTTTAATCTTAAATGATATTACACTACACCAGGGTTCATTCATCAGTGTTTCTGGAGATCTATCTATGTTATTACATTTCATTCTTTGTAACAGGTGTATATATACCACAAGTAACCTCCAGTGGTCAACCTGCCCCCTACCATGCCCACTCTCCAAGCCCTTGGTGTTTTCTGAATTTGGTTTCTTTACCTCAGTAAGTGGTAAATATTTTGAACACGAAAACATTGCCTTTTATTTTCTTGGTACTCATGTCTTAAAAGTGCTCTGTGCACAGGAAGAGCTTACTAAATGCTTACAACAGCCTGGGTATGAAGAAGCAGCAAGCCTCCTGAATTCTTTGCCCTTGAAATTTCCCTGTGTGGTGCTCATAACACACTTTGAATAGGCCCTGAAACTGTGGGCCTTCAGCCTAAGGCAGTATATCATCTGAGTGCTCTGAGCAGGGAAATAATAAAAAATAATGTCACAAGCCATTCACCATTCAGACAGTGATGATTTTTGGGATTGAATGAAATGAGGTTGGCTACTTCTGCTTCAAAAAGTCCTGGAAAAAGCCTGCCTCCTGAATTCTGAGAGTGGCTTGCGAGGGGGAGGTAATGGGTGAGTTAGTATTAAATCTGGGTTTCCCTCCCCAACATTTTATTATGGAAATTTTTAAACATATAGAAAAATTGGAAGAACTGTACTGTGCACACACTACCTAGACAGTACCAACACATCGTGCTCTACTTGTTTTATCACGTCTGTTCATCTTCCCATTTACCTATGCCTGGATGCATCCATCTACTTTTTTAATGCATCTTAAAGTACGAAGGGTACCTTGAGACAGCAAGACACCACATCCTTAAACTTTCAGTGAACACCGTTAACTGGAGTACAATGCTTATAATTAAAAAAAAATTTTTTTGAGGTAATATTCACACCCAGTGAGATGCAAGAATGTCAAATGGACTATTCCACTGGTTTGACAAACACCTATAGCTGCAACCCAAACCCCTATCAATATCTTTGAATCATGTTAGAGTTTGGTCAGAGAATCACAGCCTTTTAAGACTCTCACTCTCCTTTGATGAGAATGGCAAAATATCTGCAAAACACCTCAGCAGAGCCAGGAGTAACAGGGATAAAGCAAAACACACCAAGCTAAGAAAGGAATCACTGAACTTAAATGTCTACATGGAACCTGGTAAGAGTCTCTGCCATTTCAGACCTAAAGACTGGACTCAATTTGGGAGAGGATATTTCCTTTTGCCACGTGTAACATCACTGTTTAAATCTACAAACTCCCCACCCCCCATCTTTACATATCACTAAGCATTAAAAGTCAAAAGAGCATAGAAAATCTGGGAAAAGGTTAGAGAAAATGATAGCCAAAAAAAAAACCGGTCAGGAAGAGGAATGTTTCCAGGGAAAAAGCACACCCCTTAAGGCATCTCTGGACAGAGCTGGACAAGAGCTATAAGGTCTGCACAGAATTTGATAGCAAGCACATTATGACCCATATTACATATGATAACACTTACTCTGCAAAAGTAGGGCATTTGTGAAGGGTCCTGAGACATAACACTGGGCTTTTAAAACTTGTTTTTCGAAAGGCCGACCAATGGTGCACAACTTTCAAATGCAAAATTGAAATGTGCGCTCCAACAGTACTAACCATCACCCTCATTGTCATCAACAGGAAGACAACAGTTTTCAACATCACCTTCAACGATAGTTGAAAACACTGAGTTGAGGTATTTTTTGCTTGTTTTTTTTTTTTTTTTTTTTAAGTTTGAGACCAAAATCAATACTCATTCTTTCGGATGCTGCTTAAATTATTTTTTTCCTGATGAATATGCATGCTGCTGGTATCAATTTCTAAAAACGACTTAGCATTATATAAAACAGTAACAGATTAGAATCCCACCACCCAGAGATAAATCCTGTTAACAAACTTTGTATTCAAGCTTTTCCCACTGCGCACAGTTTTTATTTTGACGCTTTTAGACAATCGTTCTTTTAACAAACAACACTTTCAGACAAAAATTGCAGAAAATATTATCTTTTCCCTCCTCTGGCAGATTTGGACCAGAAATTGCTATAAAAAGAAAGTGTCCTTAAAAAAAAAAAAAAAGTTTGACAGAAAGTATTTAAAAAGAGAGAGGGGAAACATCACGCCTTTATTTTGGTGAATTAGCAACAAAGAAAAGGATTAGCATGGACGGGTACTTTTCAAAAATATATTTTTTTTCTTCTGGCTCCCGCTAGGGTGGAGGAAGTTGTCTCTCCTCCGTGAGAGAGAGGGTGGAAGCGAGTAGGACAAATGACTGGGAGGTCTCCCCCTCCCCCAAGCTCGCGAGTGCGAGGGTCGGCGGGAGGGCGGCGGAGGCGGGAGGCGGCCGGCAGGTGCCTGGGCTCCAGCTCCCCACCCCCACCCCATCCCCGCCCTACCCACACCCAGAAATTGGCCTCGCCCCCTGGCGGGCGAGCGCTAGGTGCCGAGGCGCCGGGGTGGGGGGCGTAAACCTCGCGGGTATCGGAAAGACGCCGTGCGGGC
>NW_007729177.1:227221-253089 GCF_000696425.1 Galeopterus variegatus
AGCAGGGGCACGGCCGAAGGACCGGGAGGCGGTGGCTCGGCCCGGGTCGCCGTGAAAAAGGCGCAACTGCGCTCCGCTCCGCGGGCCAAGAAACTGGAGAAACTCGGAGTGTACTCCGCCTGCAAGGTACCGTCTAGCCGCTCCGGGACCGCCGAGGGGCGCTGGGGGCCCAGTCCGCGGGGTCCCCGCCCCCGCCCCCTCCCTGTCCCCTTCCCGCTCCCACCTCCGCCTCCCGCCTCCTGCCTTTGGCCTGGGGCCGCTGCACCGCGGAAGTGCTGCTGTCGCCCGCTCCCAATTAGCTGCTTCTAGGACAAGAGTCCTGCTGGGCTGGAAGAAGCGATCGCCGAGACGGAGAGCCCTTCATTCCTTCCCCTTGGAAGGAGTAGACTAGGCGTCCGAGCTCCCGGCTACCCTGGGGCTTTGTTGCTCTGTAGGAGCTCTCTGGAGGCAGTTTCCCGGGACTGGGGCATTACTTTCGGTGTGGCGGGCGACCCAGGGCCACGGAAGCATCTTTTGGGGGCTCTGAGCGGTCCCTCTGCGCTCGGCCTCTCCCCGTGCCCCACCGGGAGGAGCTGGCTTTAAGGAGTGAGGACGGGCAAGGAAGACTCTCGGACTCCGGGCGCTTTGGGAAAGCCAGGCGGAGGAACGCGCGGGGTGGGAAGGTGGGCACAGCCCGAGACCGGGCCTCTGACGCCTAGCGCCCTCGGCTGGGGGCGGAGGCTCTGCTGCGCGCGGTGACAGCCTTGTCATTATTGTATTATTACTTGTTTAGTTAAAACGCTGTCCCAGCTGCTCGGGGTGTAAACAGGATTTGGCAAGGTGACAGCTCAGCACGGCGGACGCTACTGCTCAGTTTGAGGACATACATTTCTTGCCATTCCCTCTCCATGCCAGTTTTAGGCACCCCGTGGCCTCCAGCTGCAGAGCCAGATATGGGGGTCGTGCTCCGGGGGTGGAAGGATTGCCCGAGGCCGCGGGGCAGGCTGGCCTTGCGCTGTCAGCAGCGGCTTTGTTTTGACAGGGTGACAGCTGAGGGGGGCGGGGACTTGGCCTTGTCAGCTCCTGCGGCCTGTGGCTGAGGCGGGGAAGAGACACACTGACACACACTTGAACACCTCAGATGTATTCCTCCCGCCTGCTGCAAACAGGGTCAAGTTCCCAGGTTCCAGATTCCTCAACGGCGCTGCAGTGGCCACTTCTAAATTTTGGTGTAAGGATTATTAATCCTGCTGGAACACCTCTCCCGTGTGATGCTGTTTTTAGTATTCACAGGAGCTTCGATGGAATGTCTGTGCTTGCCCCTTTCCCACACCATATCCTCATGTATATGTTGAGCACCTATTATGTGTCCTGTACTGGTTGAATAAATATTTGTTGAATGAATGTGGGATCTAGCCCAGTGCTTCTCAAAGTTTAATGTGCACAGGAATCACCTGGGGAGCTGGTTAAAATGCTGATTCTGAATCAGTAGGTCTGGGGTGGAGTGAGTGTCTGCATTTCTAACAAACTCCCAGGTGATGCTATGCTATACCATGGATCACATTCCAAGTAGCACAACCCCAGTTCAGACCTGGATGGTATATTATTAATCCCTTTTGAATTCAGGAGAGAAAATGGTAACTGTGAAATAATGATACAATGCGACTGGTATTTCTGAAGAAGGAATGCACAAATAATAAAGTGGTGAGTGTGATTCTGGGAAAGGTGAAAGCCCAGGAGTTGGCTATGAAGGGCATTAGACTCATGAGAATAGAACCGTGAGTGTAATAGGTAGAAGGGAGTGCTCTGCACAGAATCAAGAACAAGTTTGATTATTCAATGCACTTTTTTGGAGCTTTGCAGCCTGAGTGGGTTCATGTCGGAATTGTGTCAGCTCAGTGTTTCTGTCCTGGCTTTCTTTCTTTTTTTCTTTTTGGCAGCTGGCCGGTGGGGGGAGTCTGAACTCTTGACCTTGGTGTTACAAGGTGGCGCTTTAACCAACTGAGCTAACCCGCCAGTCTGGCTTTACTTTTTAAATTTATTTATTGGGTTCCCATCACTAGTAGCTCTTCTACCTGCTGCCTGATGTTGTCTTTTTTGTTTTTTTTAAAGATGACCGGTAAGGGGATCTTAACCCTTGACTTGGTGTTGTCAGCACCACGCTCACCCAGTGAGCAACCGGCCATCCCTATATGGGATCCGAACCCGTGGCCTTGGTGTTATCAGCACCGCACTCTCCCGAGTGAGCCACAGGCCGGCCCTGCCTGATGTTGTCTTAATACCTAAAAGCTTCCCCGATTGTTTTGTTTCTTTCTAAATCTGTGAGCATAAGTGTCGTTTGTTATTTTTGATCCTTTAAAATTTCCATGAGTGAAATGTAGCACCTCTTTTAAAGTTTGTGACTTGAGTGTTTCCTGTTCACATTCATGACAATCTTATAGGAAGGGAAAACCTGTCTTGTTAAAGGCTTCTCTTCCTGCTCTTGAAAAGATGACCAGTAAGGGGATCTTAACCCTTGACTTGGTGTTGTCAGCACCACGCTCACCCAGTGAGCAACCGGCCATCCCTATATGGGATCCGAACCCGTGGCCTTGGTGTTATCAGCACCACACTCTCCCGAGTGAGCCACAGGCCGGCCCTGCCTGATGTTGTCTTAATACCTAAAAGCTTCCCCGATTGTTTTGTTTCTTTCTAAATCTGTGAGCATAAGTGTCGTTTGTTATTTTTGATCCTTTAAAATTTCCATGAGTGAAATGTAGCACCTCTTTTAAAGTTTGTGACTTGAGTGTTTCCTGTTCACATTCATGACAATCTTATAGGAAGGGAAAACCTGTCTTGTTAAAGGCTTCTCTTCCTGCTCTTGAGAGACTCCAAAAGTGTCAATTTTTATTTGCCCATTCATTCAATAAATATTTAGAGGGGTCCCAATTAGGTGCCAGGCATTGTGCAAGGTGCTGGGCCTATGATACCCAGCATCTGTCCTTCTGGAATTACTGACTGTGCACGTATGCACGCGTTGGGGGTCTAAGGAGGGGGGCCAATCACAATGAAGTTCAGAAAGACTACTTTCTCAGAGTGGTGTGGAGACCAGAGCAGGACAATTTATGGGCTGGAGTGCAGGTGGAGTGAGAGTGGCCTCCTGGAGGAAGTGTCAGTGGCTGCTAGAGACTCTTGCCAGCGCAGGGTGGGGTGGGGTGAAGCTTCTTGTAGTGGGGAAACTGAAAGCAGTTCTGAAAGCTTGGAGCTAGGCCAACCCAAGCCAGACTTCCATTGGCCTGGGCTACTGGGCTGGGCAGGGGGGAGTGGCCAAGAGGGCACTGGGGAATCCAGGAATCCTAACCCAGGGAGTGACATTATTTCAGATTTGCTGCTGCTGCTGCTTCTTCTTTTTTTTTTTAAGCTGGGCTTGATTGGCTATGAGGACACGCGAAAGAGCTGAATCTGGTTCCTTCTCAGCTTGTCTCTGCACTTGATATAAGCAAGCCCCAAAGGGCAGATTGTTCTTCCTTTTGCTGCAGGCCTCTTAGCAAATTGGAGAGAGTAGAGAGGTTAGAGAATGAGGTGTGAACTGGAAGGTGATGAGGAAATTCACGGGGGTGGGGTGGGGGAAGGGGGGCTATTGAAAGACAGACGGGTCCCAGACCCACTAAAAGATTTAGTCTTTAAACTTCACAAAACAGAAAATGAAGGGTGGTGGCCCACACCCCAGAGAAAAGAAAAAAAAAAGAAGCAAACTTGTTTTGCAGGATCTGGGGTAGACTTCTTTGAACTGTGACCTGACAGAGGTTGCTTCAGAGAGTCACTTTGCTCCTGTGTGACACAGCCAGAGTGATCGTTAAAAATATATAACTATGTTGTGCCCCTAGTTTGGACCCTTTAATTTCTCTTTACCGGAATCCACAAGGACCTGCATGTCCTGGCCCATTGCTATCTCTGGCCCCTTTTCAGGGCCTCAAGTCATGCACATGCTGTTCCTTCTACCTCAGGGCCTTTGCACATGCTGTTCACTGGGACTGAAAGCTCTTCTCACCTCAATTTATTTTGTTTTATTTTATCTTTTCTCTCCTCAAATTAAAATGAACTTTCAACTCTTCCTGCAGATCTCAGATTCCTTGCCTTTCCTTTACCTCCCCCCTGCCCCCGCCAGCCTTTCCGTTTGAAATTATCTAAACTCCTCTGTACTTACTTCCTGGTGCTTTTATCATGAATTTTGTTGTTGTCATTGTTGTTTTCTTTTTTTGACGCTGGCCGGTAGGAGATACAAACCATTGACTTTGGTGTCATAACACTATTGTGGTTTGTAATTGAGTGTGATTATTTGATATGTGTTCAGAATCTCTGAATAGATTCTAAGTGATGTGGTTATGGACTGAGTAAATGAACTGTAGAAGAGAAAATGGAGGAAGTGATTAGCACTTGTGAAATTTTAGCTTGACCATTTCTTGACAATTGAGTAGAGGAGATTTTTCATATAGGGCATTTCTGAGTATCCCCCAAGTGTTGGTGGGACTGGGTTTTTAAAAGAAACCTCAAGTGAATGTATGAGTAGCCCAAATCCAAATCTCCTTGAATTAAAGTGTAATTTATCTACTAACATAAAAAAAAAAAAAAAAAAAAAAAAAAAAAACCCAAAGCTCTTTGACTCTTCCTAAAGAAATAGTCCGTTTGTACGTGAGGGGATGCAGTAGGGTACAGTGGCTAAGAACATGGGCTTCAGAGTTAAGACTAATCTGAGTTCAAATTTTAGGATATCCAGCTGTGTGACCTTGGCCAAGGACTTCATCTCTGCCTCCATTTCCTTGTCTGTAAAGTATGAATAATGCTAACCCCCATGACATAACAGTGGGGATTTAAAATGGGCTCTATTAGGCATCCAGCACAGTATCGGACCCATCGTGAGCCCTCACAGCAGCTCAGGGTAGGGGAGACTGCTAAATGAGAGGTCAGGAAAGAACATGGGACTCAGTCTTGAATCCCACCTCTGCCACTTCTGTGATCTTGGGCTCAAATCTCTTAGTTTTTCTCTGAGCCTCAATTATTGCATCTATAAAGTGGTGACTATAATTTCAACTTTGAAGTTAAAGGAGAATAATTCCCCAAGTTGCTAGAATATAAAGGTGCTGTGTTAATGGTGGCTAAACTGAATTGCCTGGTGCTTTACTCATATCAGAGTCAGTGGCCACAGAGCGTTTATGAAGAACCCAGTTGCTTGGATTCTGGGTCACAGGACTATAAAATTAGTCTTAATTTTAAAACTAATGAGTTATAATCTAGAAATAACACTGGCTGTAGAATACACAGAGAATGGAGGTAGAGGTGCCACCAGAAGAGAAAAAGCATCCTCCACTGGCTGAGGCTAGTGGAAAGGGTATTAGAACAAGCCTTACAGGTGGGGAGAGCCCCAAATGCCATTGTTTGTATTTGTCAGTCACTTCTCCAGAGAGCAAATTTCTTTTTAAACTGTCAGCATCTAGAGCAATGGCTCCCACCCTGGACCCTGGAGCTATTTAGACCCCAAGGGGACATTTGACAATGTCTGAAGACATTTTTGGTCATTGCAGTTGGAGGAAGGGACTGCTACTGGCAGCTAGTTAGTGAGCAGAGGCCAGGGATGTTGCTAAACATCTCACAAGGCACAGACAGGACAGCTCCCCACAAGAAAGAATTATCTGGCCCGGGTTGTCAATAGTGCAGAAGTTGAGAAACCCTCCTTTAGAGGAAAATTGTATTGTCCCATAATACCATAGATACCTTTGCGACACAGGAAAAAATCAATGTTTTTAAAAAAATTTTTTTATTATTGAATCATAATTGATTATACGTATTTTTGGGAAAAATCAATGTTTTAAATGTTAATTTGAATAACGTAAAATCTGAAAAATCTCATTTTGTGAATCATGGGCTTTTTTTGTGCGGGGGGGGTGTGGCTGGCCAGTGTGGGAATTGGAACCCTTGACTTTGGTGTAATGGGCATATTTTTTAAACAGCTTTATTGGTGTATAATTTACACATCATAAAACTCACCCACTATAAGTGTGCTGTCAGATGCTTTTGAGTAACTGCATTCATCACCACCATCCGTTTGTGTGTCTATCACCACCATCCAGTTTTATTTTTCTTCCCCCAGAAAAGTTTCCTCCTTCTGTGAATACCTTTTAAGGTGACATTTTGTATATCATTCATTGTTGGTTTGCAAATAGAAACCAAGTAAAAAATATCTTTGGAGACTCTTCAAGTAGGCAGTATTGTTACAGCAAAACGTGAAACATGAGGGGAGATAGACAAAATGTTATTTTAAAAGATCAGTCTTTAGCCACCTAAATCATAGCATACAATTACTTCGTATGTGGTGACTTCTCTAAAAGGCAGTGTCATAGAGCCCAGCACCCACAGGAAAATTGTTTCATTTGGCAGGCACAATACAAAAAGCCCGAGAGAAAGATGTCCAAATTTAATTCTGTGTCCTCATAAATTTTCAGGAAGATGGAAATTCAAGACTGCAAAGCCTTCAGATTGTAATTTGTAGTTTTATATAACTGAGAAAGTAGTTTACAGGGCAAAACGGGACAAAATCTGCTGAGGACTGTTTTGTTTTAGGAAGCGTGTGCTTGCAAACAGCGATTTGTGATGCAGCACTGTTTAACGTTTTTTGTTGTTTTTTAACCATCCAGCAGATTTAAACCCAGTTGCCTACTCACATTGGCTAGATTTAATTCTGTGATTATCAGGTAAATCCAGAGTCTGACCAGTCACAGGGAGTGTTGAGGGTTGAAATACATACTTTCATGTGAGATACATTGGAACAGTCAGCACATCTGCTTCTCAGATGAAAGATCTGAATACTCAATGCAGTGCCAATGGAATTTGGATTTTCTAGGCTCAGCAGCTTCTGATTTAGTCTGTCCTGGAGAGAAAGGTAGCTATTTAAGAAGAGTTGTCAACAGTTTCCTACTCTTGGAGCTACTCAAGAAGCCTTTCTGCTGTGGTAATGTGATTCCAGCAGAATCAGAATAACAGGCACACTGGCTACCTACAACAGAGTGGAGGAGACCAGGGAAACCCTCCCCCCCTTCCTCCGTGCTGAGCTCCCGTGGGCAGCCACTTACCTGCCTTCTTTCAGTTTCCCCTTTGGTGAAGTGGGATTCAAGGTGCCACCTAACTGCCTGATCGTGGAGATTAAATAACTCAGCGTATGCTAATGTTCTTGTAACACAGGCATTCCACAAATGTCTATTTTATTTTTAAAAACGTTCCATTGGTATCAGCAGTTCATGTTTTGCCAAAGTGTTATCTCACGTCATTTGATTCTTCTACCCGGGGTAAGAGGAAGGTAAGGAAGGTCATTTTACTCGCAGGGAACTGAGACTCAGAGAGGTTAAGTGACTTCCCCAAGCTACGGTGGTTACTTGGGAAAGTGCTGGCCCACTTAGATTCTCTTTCCAGCATCTTGCCTTCTCTTCCAAAACTTTCTCATGGTGGTGTGGGGAATAACCCTTCTTCCAAATGGTTTCCGGAGAGGATTTCATTTGTTTCAGGCTTTCTACTGCTCTCATTGGACATTTATTATACTCCTATTGAAAGGCATGTTCAAAGGCTTTTCTAGTTCATTGAAACTGTGCAGGCCATAAAGGAAACAAAATAACTGTTCTTTATTACTGGCCCTGGATAGACATATGCATGCCCTTGATTGTTTTAAAGCTGACAATCAAGACTTGTTGCTGTGCTGGCCCAGTAGAATTCCCAGTTGAGGGAAGATGAAAGAGATACCTACTCAGGCTGCCCAAGGCACCAAATGTGCCAGAAAGGTAAGGAATTGACAGTCCTGAAAGTTTACAAGTTCCCACACAACTCTATATAAGATTGTATGCATGGCAGTATCTCAGCACAATCAAAAGGAAAGTCATTTACAAAAAAACTTTGTTTTATTAGGCATACAATAAATTGCACAAGTCGTAAGTTTATATAGCTCAGTGAATTTTTGCATATGCATACATCTTTGCAACTGCCACCTAGATAAAGCTATAGAATATTTTCTGCACCTCAGGGGGCTCACTTGTGTCCCCTCCCCACACATGGTAACTCTTATTCTGACTTCTATTACCAGAGAGCAGTTTTTTCTGTTCTAAAATGTCACATAAATGGAATCATATGGTGTGAACTCTTTGTGTTTAGCTTCTTTCACTCAACATTATGTCTGTGAGATGCATCTGTGTTGTTGTGTATAGCAGTAGTTTGTAAAGACATGTTTTTAAATTTAAAAACAAGTTAAAAATTGTCAGCCATTTTTAGGATGGAAGTCAATGGATGTACAAAACTGCATAGAATAAATTTTAATTAGGCTTCTGAAAGAAAGGATGGTAATTCGATATTCAGGTATATTTGGAAGAACCTACAAGGGCAGAAATGTGGACAAGAAATTAAGGAGGTGTACTTGGCTAAGTAGATGTAAATAAGGAATGGAGTGGAGGAGAGACAGAATGATAGGGGGGTGGTTGGGGGGGGCGATGATGTCACAGCTCGTGGAAAGTCCAGCCTGCCCAGTTCCTTCTCCCTAGCATCTGTATTGGTGAGTAAATATCCCTGTGGTAAATATCTGTGTGAAGTCCTACTGCCACCCACCCCTGTTTCTGGAAGATGAGTAGAGTTGGTATACATTGTATTCTGCAATCCATGTTTGCCTAAAAGTATGGCCAGAGCCAAGCACATATGGCCATAAGCCAAGCACAGTGCCACCTCTGTGAGGTCAGCCTAGCTGGTGGGGATGTTGGAAAGAGAATGGTCATCCCCACATTCTCCAGAACTACCTGCTGAGGCCACTAAATGCCACCTTCTTCCAGGAATGGCAGTGAGAAACACAGATTGCTATATAACTCCACACAGTTTTTTCATAACAACTGCATCTCTGAAAACTAGTATTGAATGTATAAGATGAGCTTATAATGGAATCATGTGGACCATCCACTTATAAATTAATCTTTTCTATAGTTGATATACTCATATTTAACAAAATGGGAGTTTCATTTTTGAGTTTACTTAAAGATTGTGCATTGATAATGGAATCATGTGGACCATCCACTTATAAATTAATCTTTTCTATAGTTGATATACTCATTTAACAAAATGGGAGTTTCATTTTTGAGTTTACTTAAAGATTGTGCATTGGGGGGGGGTGTTATACCTATTGCCATTTATTTATTCATTTAACATTTTCTGTGGGCTGTGTTAGAATATTTCTGCTTTGGTAGCTCCTGTTCAAACTTCTTATGACAATTTTCTACCTAGTTATAATTGAAATAGAACTGAGTCCTTTATAATTTTGGGTCACTTTCATCTCTGGTATCGCATTGTGCATATGGTAGGCCCCTGCACTGCATACTTTTCTCCTCTGGGTATCTGTCTTGATCTCAAACCTCATTCAGGTCTGTTCTCCTATTCCAACTTTTCAGAGAAACCTTCCTGATTCCTCCTCTTTAAAATAGCACCCCATTCATCACTCTATAATCTTACCTTGTTTTGTTTTCCTTTACTGCACTTACCAATACTTGGAAACCATGTATATATTTTAAATAATTTCTTGTCCGCTCCCCTTATGACAACAGAGACTACATGAAACAGGGAATTTGGTTTATTTCATATCCCAGGTGGACCATACTTTGCACAAAGTAGGTATTCAATAAATATTTGTTGAGTAAATGGGTACTTTTGTATTCACAGGCTTTGTGGTATTGGAGGAAAGGAAATCAAGTGTTAGAGGTGAGGAAACTGAGGCTCAGAGAGGTTTAGTAACTCGCCCTGTGGACTGCAGCAGGGCAGGCACTAGCTGGGGCTGAAACAGCATCTTGTAGCTAAGTACAGTTTACATTAGCTCATGTGGATCTGATGACAAGCAACACTGGTCTGATGGGCTTCTGGTCAAGATGGCAGAATAGACAGTCACCAGTGTCACTCTGTCCCACAAATCAACCAATTTACAGCTATTAAAAAGCAATGACAGCCAAGCTGGGGCCACTAGAGCTCCGGGGAAGAAGAGGAAAGACCTACAGAGTGCATGAAGGCAGGAGAAGCCACAATGAGAAAAGAAAGAACTGCCCTGACCATTTCAAGCCCTGGCCGCTTCAAGGCTGGAGGTGGTGAATGCATCGAGCAGAAGCTGGCAAAAGCTGCAGATATGCCCTTTGGATGAAGTTGCTTGGAGGTGGCAGGGCAGACCCACATAGGAGCTCAGAGCCACTCAGAGGCTGGTGAGTCATCACAAGGGACCAGTGCATGGCCCAGCCCATGGGAAGTGTTTGGAGTGTGGGCAGTGGGGAGACAGGCCCACTGGGAGAACACTGGGGCATAATATGAACAGCTGATCTGCCCCCAATCAGCACAGGACAACTCAGAGGAGACTGGTCAAGAATATAGAACTGCAGGGGGTGCAGTTTGCTGAAAAGACTCAGGCCCAGACCAGAGTTTCTACATAACCCAGGTGTACCAGATCTCACGAGAGCCGGAAGTCCCTATAAAGTCAACCATTAAAACCTGAGCTGCACAAAAAGCCTTCCCTAGGGAATCAGCAGCAAAGCAACAATTTAGCTCAACAACAGAGCTCAAGTGCTGGTCCCCACAGGAAGTTCCCCCCTTTTAGAAGTAAACAAAGGACGACATATTAGTTCCAGTGCAGAGTTTAAGTGGTAGGAACAGCGAGCAACCCAACACAGAACTGGAAGAAAAAACAAAACACCCACAGACCAGAGACGAAGTTTGATATTAACTAGTAAAGGCTTCACCTCACCAAAGAACACCTATAAAACCTAGAAGGACCAGAATTCCCCTGGGCTACCAAGCCAAGGAGGAGGGAGAGCTGAGGTCCTCAGCCATGCCCTGTGACACCTGCTACTAGCCCAGCAACAACCACCAAGCCACTGAGGTAGTGTCCCAGGCTCTCCTGAGTTGAGGTGGTGGGGGGGCTCAAGGCCTCAGCCATGCCCCCCCCCCACCTGCAAACAGCCCAGCAATGACCACTGAGCTGCAGCAGGAAGAGCCCTAGGCTCCTGAGATGGAGTGGTTAGGGGGTGAGGGCTTCAGCCACACCCCCGTGACATCTGCATCCATCCCAGCAATGATCAAGACACTGTTGGACGCCCCCTGGTCTCTCCTGCAGGAATGAGGGGGGTGCCACAGGCCTCAACCCCGTCCCTCTCCTTCTTCCATCCCATTTCCTTCCCCCTTCCCCTCTCCCACTCCCCGCCAACTGCTCTGCAACAACACATAGAATGTAAAAGAATAATATTAATAAAAATAAATAAAAATAAAAATTCTCTCAAAACAAATCAAAAACGAACAAACAAAAAAACCCCCACTAGTCTGGTGGCCTGGAATTCTGCTAGAAGATAAGCAAAGAGAAGTCACACCTACATTTTAATCCTTCTCTGAAGAAATGATGTGAACTTCTCCTACCACCAGTTTCTCTTCTGCAAATTAGAATTAAATTCTCATGAAGTATATGAATATTGTGAGACAAGTGGGTTAAAACCTATAAAATGAGAAAAAGGTCTTACCTTTTCTTTAGAATACCCATGTATTCTAAAAGTCTGTATTATATTAGTGAACTAGAAAAAAAATCAATTTCATGTAAAGGCATATTTTATAACTACTATTTATATTTTTTGTTGCTTTGCTGCCCACTTTAACTAAAGTCTGCCATAGACTTCTTAAAATGTGTTCTTTTGTTTGGGCTTATTATTTTTTCAATTAGGACACGCATGCATTTATTTTGGGAAAAAAGCATGAATAATGTCTGCAATGATCCCTTTGGAATGATACACCACCTAGTAATCTCAGGAGGAGGCTTCGAGTAATCTCTTCAGTGACCGTAGTGCAAGATGTGTGGGATGATTCCATTAAATTCCATATCATTCTAATCAGTTCCCATTCATTGCATGCTCTTGGCTTGTGCAGCTGTCTGGGAGGCTTGTATGATATGCAGGAGATTCCAGAAGTACAGGAACGACACCTGAGTAATATCATAGTGACTGATAGTAGCAGTGCTAATTTGCATCAGTTCTAACAAAATGGTGTTGAAACTGGATGGCAGAATGCCAAGGAAGCCAAGGTCAGCATACTTTGCAATAACGAAGTGAGTCACGTAACCCAGGATTTGCACATACCCATAGGACTACCTGACTCACCCCACCTCCACAGGAACACGTATTGGTTAGGTGCCTGTGCCCAGCTTTGTGCTAGATGTGCAAATGGAAGCAAAAGCCACAGAAGCCACTTATCTTGGTGGGGAGACAGATATGGATGGAACAAAAAATTAAAATGAATAATGAAGCATAGAGTCAATGCAGAAAGAAACCATCATGAGCTAGGGGAAGGTGAAAGTATAGGAGAGAGACCGAGCCCAGGTGGAATGAACAAAGTAAAACCAAGCAGAGAAGCAAAACTGAAGGGAGCAAGACTGCAGCACGGTTTAGAACGTGGACCTGGGCACCAGACTGCCTGGGTTTGAATCCTGACGTGCCGCCTACTGTCTGTGTGACCGTAGGAGGTTACTGACCCTTTTCAAGCCTCAGGTTTCATAGCTGTACAGTGGAGATAGCGACAATATCAACATTTTCTGTTCATTCAACAAATTATTTAATGTGCCAGACGTTTATTTAGATACTGCGGGTACAGTGACAGATGGGTCCTTACTCTTGCAGAGCTTGCTTTCTGGTAGCAGAAGCAGACAATAAACAAGAAAATACCAGAAAGTGGTAAGTACCACACAGAGAATGAAAACAGAGAATTAAATGAGAGTGCCTGGGGAATTTTTTCAGCTATGTGCCCAGAAAGGTCTCCCTGCAGAAGGGCTGCAGCCTGAATGGTAACAAGAAGTTAGGGGAGAGGGTGCCAGGTAGGGAGTGCAAAGACTCTGGGGCCAGAACTGGCATGTTCAGGGGCTGCCAGGAGATTAGTGCGGCTACCTGGAAGTGGGCATAGAGTGGGAGGTGTGTAGTGTATGATGTGAGGTGGAAGAGATAAATGGCCAGACTTCCCAAGTGTAATTTTCACCCAGTGAGATGTTCAGATCTGCCGTTCTGATCAGTTTCGAATATATATGAAGACAGAACATTCCCATCATCCTAGAAAATTCCTTCCTGCTCCTTGACATTCAGGTCTGTCTTCCCCAGAAGCAACCATTGATCTGATTTATGTCGCCATAGGTTAGTTTTGCTATTCTAGAATTTCACGTAAATGGTACCACACTGTACATACTGTTCTTTCATTCAGTATAATATTTTTGAGATTCATGTTGTTGCATGCATCAGTAATTAATTTCTTTTTATTGCTGAGGAGTATTGCACTGTATGGACGTACCACAGTTTATCTGTTTACCAGTTATAGACCTCTGGGGTGTTTTTAATGGATTCAAATTAGATTTGCAGTTTATTTATTTTTTATTTAATTATTATTATTATTTTTTTGGCCTGTACAGAGGTCTGAACCCTTGATTTGGTGTTATCAGCACCATGTTCTAACCAACTGACCTAACCAACCAGCCCTAGATTTGCATTTCAAAGTGACCTCTTTGGCTGCTCTGAGAAGAATAAATTGTTCAAGAAATAGTAGAAAAGAGGGCCAGTTGGAAGTTATTGTAGTATAGATAAGAGTGAATGGTGTCTTGGACCGGGGTAGTAGTAGTGGAAAGGGTAAGTAGACAGTCTGGGACTATATATATGAGGGTAGAAGCAACAGGACTTAATTTGTTGGTGGGGGTTGGGGCGTGTGAAGAAAAGACAGAAGTGAAGAATGAAGTCTAGGTTGTGGGCCTGAGCAGCTGAAAGATGGTAGTTCCATTTACCAAGATGGGAAGACTATGGGAGAAGCAGGTTTGGGATGTGTGAGAATCAAGAGTTCTTTTTTGGAGGTGTTAAATTAGGTATGTCTGTTAGTAGTCAAGTGTTGTTTTGATGATAAAATGAGAAAATCCATTTAGCAGATTGGTATAGAATCTGGAACATTCTAAATGCACAGTAAATGTTAGCTACTATTATAGTTAAAAGCAGTGCTAAATAGTATCTATTGGCCTTAATAATGAGACTAGCCAAATTGGAGAAAAAGAGGAATAATGAGTAAAGAGAAACAGTGGGAAATAGGGTCTGCTGGGTTAGGAAGAAACCACTTGATAGAAGGTCTTGAATTTCAGGTAGAAAATTTTGAACTGAATCCATTCGATAATAGTGAGTTTGTGCTTTAAGAAGGAGGAGGAGCAAGATATTTTATAGTGCCAGAAAAGAGTTTGAGGTTTTGGTCTTGGCTCCTTACTTTTTGCCGGCTGGTAAACTCAGGCAAGGCACACCCCTTCTCTAAGCATTGACTTGCTTGTCCTCCAAGGTTGTTGGGAGGGAAAAAGAGGATAATTTAGACCGCAGTTGCCTTGGAGAGGGTCAAACACAAATGCTCAACGTTAAGTGTCATTTTAGAGTAGAGTGATGTGAGCAGGTCTTAGGTGGAGGGTTGGGGGTGGGAGTGTTTTGGAGGAGGTGAGGAAGTGCTTCTTCTAACTGGCCGAAAGGGCCTGAAGTAGGGCCCTGGCAGTGAGAATGGAGAAGGTGTACATGTCAGAAACTTTTTTTTTTTTTTCTTCTTCCTTTTTGTCTTTTTTTACTGACCGGTAACGGGATCGCAACCCTCGGTGTTGCGCCCGCACCGCGCTCAGCCAGTGAGCGGGAACCGGTCTCCACATGGGATCTGAACCCTCGGCGGGAGCACCGCTGCGCTCCCAAGCGGCGCACTCTCCAGTGTGCCACCGGGCTGGCCCACATGTCAGAAACTTTTTTTTTTTTTTTCTTCGTCCTTTTTGTCTTTTTTTACTGACCGGTAACGGGATCGCAACCCTCGGTGTTGCGCCCGCACCGCGCTCAGCCAGTGAGCGGGAACCGGTCTCCACATGGGATCTGAACCCTCGGCGGGAGCACCGCTGCGCTCCCAAGCGGCGCACTCTCCAGTGTGCCACCGGGCTGGCCCACATGTCAGAAACTTTGAAAGGAGAATCAGATGGCCTTGGGAGAAGGCATTGAATACAGGTGTATTGAGCCTCAGGAGCTGGGAGGAGGGTAATGTCAATGAAGGGAATAGGATCTGTGAAAAAGGGGTGTTGGAGTTGAGGGCAAACCTTGGTGTAACACTTACTGGTCAGGATGCCAGATTAGGCAGTTGGGAATGTGGCCTTACAGTTCTGCTTTGCAGGTTGGGCTGGTTATGTGGATTTGAGAGTCATCAGCCCAGGTAATGACTAATACCATGAGAACGTGAGCTGTCCAAGGAAACAACATATAGGGCTCTGTTTATTTTGCATAAGGCTCTGCTTATTTTGCTCATCCCAGTTGACTTGGTGCCAAAACAACAGGCGGAAGAGTGAGAAATTCTGTCAGTCAGCTGGTTGTCTGAGCTGCTCAATGCCAGCCAAGCAGTTTGACAAATCTTTCCACTGTGAAGACTGAGCTGACTGCTTTGGCCTCTTCACAGATAACGTCTGAGAATATGTATGTGTGCACTGTGTGTGTATGTGTGTGTGCATTAGATTAAAAGAAGTAGTTTGGATTTATTGTTCCAGGGCACCAGTTTCTAGGCCTGGGTGTCACTCAGGACCTCCTGAGGCCCTTCCAAGGGTGATGCATGCTTGGGTTTGGTCCTGGAGAGATGACTTTGATACAAAGAAGGGTCTGGCCAACCTCTAGGTCATTTGGTAACACTGGAGCCATTCCAGCACCTTTGGAGATACTGAGGGTTCCAGGCCTTTGATTCAGCCAGATCTAAGTATTTAGCAAAGGGAGGGTGGTTCGTTAGTCAACCCCAGCATAGGCGCAAGGGCTTCCAGACAGGGATGTCAGGAAGATTTTCTGTTTGATTTGAAGTTGGAGTAACCCTGGAGAGCATCTGAATGGGGTATTTACACCTGGTTTATTTTGCCCTGCGTCATTTCCTCAAGATATCATTTCTATTCTCCTTCTGTATCCTTGACTACTCTCTTCAATATTTGTTTTAGTGGTTCCCTGTGGCTCTCCAGACTAAAATGGCACTCAATTAAGGTGTTCAGCTGCCAGTGAATTATGTCACCAGTTATTTTCTCCTTTCCAGTTTTGTTTGCAATCTCAATTCCAGGAACTTTGCTCCCCTGAGGGAACCCCTTGTGTACCCCACCTGGGACAATTTCTTCTTTTCACTTATGCTAGAAGTTCCCAGATTTTTAAAATCCCAGTTTCAAGTCATAGGAGTGTGGTGTCTGTTGACCTTCCACATACAACTGTGTGAACTGGAAGGACTGTCACACAGTGGAGGAAAAAAAGGGGTTATGTTCCAGAAAGGATTATTTAGCCATTTAACCTTAATCTATATATATATATATTTTTTCCTTTTTACTGACCGGTAACGGGATCGCAACCCTCGATGTCGCGCCCGTACCGGGGATCAGCAATGGGATTGCAACCCTCGGTGTTGCGCCCTCACCGCGCTCAGCCAGTGAGCGGGACCAGTCTCCACATGGGATCCGAACCCTCGGCGGGAGCGCTGCCGTGCTCCCAAGCGGCGCACTCTCCATTGCGCCACCGGGCCGGCCCTAATCTATATATTGAAAGCTAAAGTTAATCTAGGAAGAAGAAAGGTGTTGTGTCCATCAAACCATCTTTATCTCTTCAAATCCTCAAAGAGTGATCCTCACCAGGGAACTTTTTAGAAATGCAGAATCTCAGGCCCCACCCCAGACCTACTGAATCGGAATCTGCATTTTGGTAAGACCTTCCGGTGATTCCTGAGCAAATTAAAGTTTGACTTCCAAAGGGAAAACTTCTGCTGAGATCACACCTGCAGGCAGTGAACTCCAGATGTTGTTTTAAAATAGGATTAAAAGATCTTTTTCAAAGTAATATGAGGGTACTTCAAAAAGTTTATGGAAAAATAGAATTAAAAGATAATGGGAATCTTTCCATAAACTTTTTAAAGTACCCTTCTACATGTACACAGTGAAGAGGAAACTTCAAGCAGTTCACAATGGTAGCAAATGAAAGTTTAAACCCTCACACCACAATTCTTCCCCATCCCCAGTCTCACTATTTGTTCCCCTTTAACCATTTCCAGAAGCTCTCTGTCTCTGCTCCCCCACCCTCCTGAGGCCACATCTTACATTTTATACTGTCATTCAAGGAGGGAAATTCAGTATCCAGAAATTCACTTTAGATTCCAATTTGGCTTGGACCAGCTTGTGGCTCACCTGGGGGAGTGTGGTGCTGATAACACCAAGGCCACGTGTTTGGATCCCATATAGGGATGGCCGGTTAGCTCACTTGGGAGAGCGTGGTGCTGACAACACCAAGTCAAGAGTTAAGATCACTTTACTGGTCATCTTTTGAAGAAAAAAAAAAAAATTCCAGTTTGGCTTGAATGAATTTGTGAAATGACCGGAGAGTTGGATGTCAGCAAGTCAAAGGCATTTAGTAGGGAATCCAAAATGAACACCAGCAACATCAGTCTTTATTATTAGCAAGTTTTTTTTTTTTTGTCTTTTGTCTTTTTCCGTGTCCGGCAACGGATCGCAACCCTCAGTGATGCCCCCGTACCGGACCGGGCAGCGGCAACGGGATCGCAACCCTCGGTGTTGCTCCCGCGCCTCGCTCAGCCAGTGAGCAGGAACCGGTCTGTATGTGGGATCCGAACCCTCGGGCGGGAGCGACGCCGCACTTCCCAAGCTGCGCACTATCCAGTGCGCCACCGGGCCGGCCCATTATTAGCAAGTTTTAATTGTTTCATACCTTCCGAACCCTCGGGCGGGAGCGACGCCGCACTTCCCAAGCTGCGCACTATCCAGTGCGCCACTGGGCCGGCCCATTATTAGCAAGTTTTAATTGTTTCATACCTTCCACTAATTTTAAAAACAGGGCAACCTACTTAATGACTCACTTATTCTTGTCGGTTGCTATTTCTCTTTCACCAGGACAAATTGTGACTTATAGACTGTAGCTTCTTTTGCTTTTTCATATCAGAAAAGAACTGGGTTTTGCACAGAGAAGGAGATCCCCATGTGCTGGTTCTATTTTTTTTTTTTTTAAATGTAGCTTATTAAGCTTCCTTAATTTGTGAGAAGAAATTAAGCCCTAATTCTGGGATGCACTTTGGGGAAAATCCATAGAAGAGTCTTCTTTGAAGTGATAATTAGTTACTAGCAATTCTTGCCTTTTTAATTTAATTTTTATTTTTTTTGGCTGTTGGCCAGTATGGGGATCTGAACCATTGATGTGGTATTAATTCTTGCCTTCTTTTAAAAACAACTTTATTGACGCATAATGTAGGTATCATAAAGTTCTCCAGTTTTAAGTGTACAATTCAATGATTTTTAGGAAATTGATCAAGTTGTACAGTCATCACTACAGTCTACTTTTAGAAAGTTTCCATAACCTCAAAAGATCCTTGTGCCCATTTGCAGTCAACCCTGTTCCCACCCCCAGCCCAAGACACACACTGATCTACTTTCTGTCTCTATAAATTTGTCTTCTCTGGGTATTCATGTAAATGGAATTATACAATACATGGTTTTATAACCAGCTTCTTACACTGAGTATAATGTGTTTGAGGTTCATCCATGTTATAGCATGTATCAGTGCTTCATTCTTTTTCATTGCCAAATAATATCCCATTATATGGACATACAATATTTTGTTTATGCATTATTAACCAGTTGATAATAATGGAAAAAAACCTCTTTCCACTTTTTGGCTAATATGAATAATGTTGCTAAGATATCTGTGTGCAAGTCTTTGTGTGGATATATGCTTTCATTTCTCTTGGGCAGATACCTAGGAGTAGATTTGCTGGGTCATGTGGTAAATTTATGTTTATGTTTTAAAAAAAACTTTAAAAAATTGTTGTAAAATACAAATAACATAAAATTTATCATCTTAACCATTTTTAAGTGTATAGTTCAGTGACATTAAGAAATTCACCTTGCTTGGTGACTCCAAGGTCAAGGGTTCAAATCTCTGTACGGGCCCGCCACCAAAAAAAAAAAAAAAAGAAAAAGACTAAACTAAAAAACAAAATTCATATTGCTGTGCAAACATCATCACCATCTATCCACAGAACTCTCTTCATCTTGCAAAACTGAGACTCAGTACTCATTGAAAAATAACTCCGTATTCCCCACTCCCTCAATCTCCTGACAAACACCATTCTACTTTCTATTTTTTTTAATTTGACTATTCTAGGCACCTTTATAAGGGGAGTCATAATAGCATTTGTCCTTTTGTGACTGGCTTATTTCACTTAGCATACCATCCTCAAGTTATATTCATGTTGTGGCATGTATCAGAGTTCCCTTTTTAAAGTCAAATAATATTCCATTGTATGTGTACACTGCAATTCATTTATTCATTCGTCAGTAGAAATTTGGGTTGCTTCTACCTTTTGGCTATTGTGCTAAATAATGCTGCTAGAACATGGATATACAAATATCTCTGACTTCCTGCTTTCAGTTCCTTTAGGTATATACCCAGAAGTGGAATTGCTGGAATTATATGGTAATTCCATTTTTAATTTTTTGAGGAGCCGTCATACTGTTTTTTAGAGCAGCTGGGTTAGGTTACATTTCCACAGCAACACACAAGGGTTGCAATTTCTTCACATCCTCATCAACACTTATTTTCTGTGTTTCTTTCTTTCTTTCTTTTTTTTACATTTGCCATGCCAATGGGGGTGAGGTGGTATCTCATTGTAGTCTTGATTTGCATTCCCATAATGATTAATAATGTTGGGCATCTTTTTGTGTCTTCATTAGCCATTTGTATATCTTCTTTGGATAAATGTTTAAGTCTTTTGCCCATTTTTTTTTTTTTTTTTGGTAGCTGGCTGGTAAGGAGATCTGGACTCTTGATCTTTGCCCATTTGTAATTGAGTTGTTTGTTTTTTTGTTGTTAAGTTGTAGGAGTTTTTTTTTTTTTTTAAATATTCTGGGTATTAACCTTTTATTATGTATATGATTTGCAAATACTTTTTCCCATTCTGTGAGTTGCCTTTTCTCTCATTTGATTGTGTCTTTGATACACAGAAGTTCTAAATTTTGATTCATTTTAATTTATCTGTTTTTCTTTTGCTGCTTGTGCTTTTGGTGTCGTATCCAAGATATCATTGCCAAATCCAGTGTCATGAAGCTTTCCCCCTATGTTTTCTTCCAAGAGATTTATGGTTTCAAGTCTTATGTTGAGGTAATTTTTGAGTTAATTTTTGTATATGGTATTAGGTAAGGGTCTAACTTCATTCTTTTATATATAGATATCCAGTTTTTCCAGCACCATTTGTTTAAAAGACTGTCTTTTTCCTATTGAATGGTCTTGGCATCCTTGTCAAAATCATTTGACTGTATATGTGAGCATTTATTTTTGGGCTCTCTATTCTATTCCATTGGTCTATGTAATGTTTTAAGAAACTGCCAAATGTTTTCCAAAGTGGCTGCATCATTTTACATCCTCACTAGCAATGTATGAGGATTCCCATTTTCTGCATCCTTGACAATTTGTCATTGTCTGCCTGATAGAGTTTGGATGTGTTGTTCCTGCCAAAACTCATATGGTAATCTGATCCCCAATGTGGCAGTGTTGGGAGCTGTTTGAGTCGTGGGGGCGGATCCCTCATGAGTGGATTAATGCTCTCCCTGGGGTCTGGGGGCCTGAGTGAGATCTCCCTCTATTAGTTCCCGTGAGAGCTGGTTGTTTAAAAGACCCTGGCACCTCCCTTTTACAATGGGTAAAAAGAAATATCACAGAGAAAGAGTACTTTGACACAACAATCAAAGCACTACATATCAAAATTTTTAGGATGCAAGGCTCATGCAGTATTTAGAGGAAAATTTATACTTGTAAATACCTAAAAGAAAAATAAGAAAAATCACAAATCAGTTATATAAACTTTCACCTTAAGAAAATAGAAAAAGAAAAGCAAACTAAACAGAAAGCAAATATAACTAGGAAATAACAAAGATTACAACAGAAATATATGGAATAGGGAATTTAAAAACATTAGAGAAAATTGACAAAACCAAAAGTTGATTTTTTAAAAGGATCAACAAAATTTGCAAACCTTTAGACTGACCAAGAAAAAAAAAAAAAGAAGAGGCCAAAATTACCAAAATCAGAAATAAAGCAGGGGAATTATTACATTGTCATTAATGGCTTTTTGTGATGGTAAGATTTAGTTTCTTTCTCTTTCTCATTTGGATTTTTGTTCTACCAGGGGTTTTTGTTCTTTCTTGTGTATTCGTGGTAGTGACTATCATTTAAGATTCTATTCTCTCTTTGTTTTTGAGCTTTGCCAGTTTGACTATAATGTATCTTGGAGAGGATCTTTTTGGGTTGAATCTGTTTGGGGATCTTTGAGCCTCCTGGATCTGAAGTTCTGTGTCTCTCCCTATACCTGGGAAGTTTTCCATTATTACTTTGTAGAATAGATTTTCCATGCCTTTTCCTTTCTCTTCTCCTTCTGGAACACCCATGATTTGAATATTTGTACACTTACGGTTGTCTGCTACCTCTCTTAGATTTTCTTCATTTTCTTAAATTCTTTTTTCCTTTTTTTTTGTCTTCCTGCATTATTTCAAAAAGATTATCTTCAAGATCAGAAATTCTTTCTTCTGCTTATTCTAGCCTGCTGCTTATGCTATTGGTTGTGTTTGTTATTTCATTGTGTGAATCTTTCAGTTCCAGGAGTTCTGCTACATTCTTTTTTAAAGTATTAATCTTTTTGTAAATTTCCTCTTTCATATCCTGGATTTTTTTCTCATTTCATTATGTTGTCTAACTGAGTCTTCTTGTATCTCAATGAGTTTCCATAAGATTGTTGCTAAGAATTCCTTTTCAGTCACTTCAAGGGTTTCCTGCTCAAGGGTCTGGCATTTGAGAATTACTGTATTCTTTTGGTGGTGTCATATTTTCTTGGGTTTTCATATTTCTAGTATCTCTATTTTGATGTCTAGTCATCTAGTAGAGCAGTTGCTTCCTTTATTACTCTGGAATGAGCTTTGAGGAGAGAGACGTTCTCTTCTTTTTCCAGTCTTTGATGGTGACTGTCCTTGTGTCAAAGTAGTTAAGTGTCTGGTGGGCTGCCTGCATGGTAGCTGTGGCTACTCCTGTGGTGTCTGCCACTTTTATAGCAGCTGTGGCTGTGGTTGGGCCACTCTCGTGGAAGTGGTGTTTTCGTTGTGCTCTCTTGCCTTCTTCCAGGTATGGGATGCTGCCCTTGGCTTCTGCCTAGGACCCCAGGTGTGTTCTCTTTCCTGTCACTCATTTAAGTGTTCCAGAAAATATGACTTTTCAATATTTTAAGCATGACAGAATCCTGCTAGACTGCTTGGCTGTCTTTTCCAAATATCCTCACACCCATCTCACTCATTAACACTAAGTGAGTTGCAAGTACCCCCTCCCTTTGTCTATCTGTAATCACTTGCTTATCCAGTTTAGCTTCCTTTTCATCCTTCATCCTGGCTTCTGCATAGTATGACAAAATCTATTGTCTTCTCTTGCCCTCTAATTCTGGATCCTATTGGGACAAAAATATTTTTATCCCAGGCCTGTCGAAAGTAGTGCAGTGGCCTTTTCTTCCTTCTTGGTTCTGCCATGTCTGCAGAGACTTGCTCTTGGGGGAGATGAAGTCATCTGGGCAGCCTTCCCCTCCTTGCACCCAGCTTGCTAGCTGCTACAGTAATTGGCTTGGCAGTACACTCTCTAAAAGGTTGTCCTTCAGCTGGTACTTTGTTAAAGCTGCAAGGCCAACCCCCTTGAGAATTACCTTATACAGCAGCTGTCATACTTAATTAAGGAGAGGCATGGGAAAGGTGCTTTGAAGGGAGACTTCTTATCTCAAAGAATAGTGGTCAGGCCTTAATAGTTGGAAGGGGGAGATGAAGGACAAGGTGGAGGGCATGGGAGCAGCAGCTCAGAACACGTGGCAGAAAATGCTTTGCCAGCATCCAAGGATAATGGCATTTGTATTAGTCCATTTTTATTGCTTATGACAGAATACCTGAAACTGGGTGATTTATAATGAAATAGAATTTACTTCTTACAGTTTTGGAGGCTGGGAAGTACAAAGTCCAGGGAACCCATCTGGTGAGGGTCTTGTTGTATGGTGGTGACTCTTCACAGCAACTCATGGTGTCATATGGTGGGGATGGCAGAAGAGTGAGAGCTAACTCTTCACTTGCTCTCCTTTTAAAGCCATCAGAGCTACACCCAAGACCACTATTAAACCATCAAGGGATTAATCGATTCACAAGGGCATGGTTCTCACAGTCTAATCACCTCCTAAAGGTCCCACCTTTCAATTGCCATAATATGACTTTCCACTCTCTTAAAACTGTCACAGTGGGGATTAAGTTCCAATCATCAACTTTGGGGGACACATTTACCCATAACAGCATTGAATATTTTTTAAAGGACTTAGTATGTCCTCTTTAGGAAATTGGAAGATAAGTCCCATATGTATTAAAAATTTTGTGCACTTAGGTTGCTAGGTGTCCCATGGTGCATGCACATGGGCAGGAAGTACTTTTCATATCCTACCAAAAAAAAAATTCTGAAACAAATGAGCAAAGCTCAAGGGACTCCCAGATCTCATTGGGATATAACTTTAACCACTTAAATCCACTTGTGGATATTGAGATATATTCTATGCCTAAACTGTTAAGGTCTATAGTGAAGACTTGGGGTTTAGGGTGGGTGTATTCCAGCAATGTCCAATAGAAATACAATGTGAGCCACATATATAGCTTAACATTTTCAGGTAGCCCCATGTATTAGTTTCCTAGGGTTGCCACAACAAATTACCACAAGATAGGTGTTTAAAAAGACAAATAACGTCCCTTTATTTACAGTTTTGGAGGCCAAAAGAGATCGGGTGGAAGAATCCTTCCTTGCCTTTCCTTTCACGCATCTGGTGGCTCTTAGCAGTCCTTGGCATTCTTTGGCTTGTAGGTGCATCACTCCAGTCTCTCCCTCTGTCTTTACTTGCCTTCTTCCCTGTTTGTCTGTCTTTGTGTCCAAATTTCCTCATTTCTCTTAGAAAAACAACATTCATTGATTTTAGGACTCAGTCTAAATCCAGGATATTTTCATCTCAAGATCTTTAATCATTTTTTGCAAAGACTTTTCCAAGTAAGGTCCCATTCTGAGGTTCCAGATGGACATGAACTTTTGGGGAACACTCTTCAACCCACTACACCACATTTAAAAAAAGATGAGAAAAACCAAAAATTAAATTTTATTAATTTTAATCTTTTATTTAACCTAATATTCCAAAATATCATGATTGCAATATGTAATCAACATAAAAAAATTCTTTTTTTTTTAGGGGCCGGCCCGTGGCTCACTCGGGAGAGTGCGGTGCTGATACCACCAAGGCCACGGGTTCAGATCCCTACAATAGGGATGGCCAGTTCGCTCACTGGCTGAGCGTGGTGCTGACAACACCAAGCAAGGGTTAAGATCCCCTTACCGGTCATCTTTAAAAAAAAAAAAAAAAAAAAAAAGAATGCTTTTTTTTGGGCAGCTGGCCAGTACTGGGATCCAAACTCTTGACCTTGGTATTACCATCACCATGCTCTCTCAAGTGAACTAACCAGCCAGCCCAACATAAAATACTTTTTTTTGGCAGCTGGCCAGTACGGGTATCCAGACGCTTGACCTTGGTGTTACAAGGCCATGCTCTAACCGACTGAACTAACCGGCCAGTCCTGATTCTTAATGAGATATTTTAACATTCTTATATTTTGTACTAAATCTTTGAAACCCAGTGTGTGCTTTACACTCATAACGCATCTCAATTTGGATTGCCACTTTGCAAGTACTCGATATCCACTCATGGCTGCCGGCCACGTATTGGTCAGCACAGTTGGAATGCTGTGGGGCTGACAAAACTTTTGTACTTCTCAGTGTTTCAGCCTACGTTTTCTCCCTCCCTTCTTCCTCCTTAGTTTTCAGGGAATTTTCTATTTATTTGGAAAAAGCTTTAGTCATTCTGAAGAAAAGAAATAAAAATCTACTTTGTAAAAACTACTGGGATCCCAAGACTGAGCAGAGGAAGCAAAATTAGCCAGTTCTAAAAGAAAAGACCTTTATTCAGTTACAATCTTAAGCATGGATGTTTATTGTGTGGTAGAATTCATTAAGCATACTATCACAAATGGCTTAAATAAGTGTGGTTAATATTTGGCATGTCACATTTAATTGAATAGGGAGAATTTCAGACTTTATTATAACAAATCTCCTTGCCATGAGATCTGTGACTCACCCAATTATGAGCCCCCAGTGAACATGGCCATTATACTGTCATGTTAAGACAAGAAGGGGCATAAACTTTTCCTTCTGGGCCAATTGCACTAGGTCTTTTGCAATAATGAAGTTAAGAACTACATCTCTAAAAATCTGTATTGTCTTCTCCAAGAACAGAAAGCTTGTGACTTGATAGCAGGAATCTCAATGAGGGAGGGGCGTGGAGTGGGGGATGGTTATAAGCAATGCAACAGGGAGAAAAGTTTTGGATCCTTGAATACTTAAATGTGGTCTATGATAAAGATGTGGTTTCCACTCTCTCCCCCTCCACTGTAACTGGAGTTACAAGTACTGGCTGGGGTTGATTTTATTTTGGTCCCTACAGAGTTTCTACCACCTTTACTCCCTGCCTGTAGACAACCTGCTCCGGAAGGAGACTTAAGCTGTGGTTGCTAATGTGCCCAGAGGCAAAATCCATCATGTTTGTCTAAAGTTAAAGTGGTTACCTAAGTGAATGAGGTAGACTCCCAAATTACATGATTCCTCAAAGTTTTTTTTTTTTTTTTTTTGTCTTTTGTCTTTTTCTGTGTCTGGCAACGGATTGCAACCCTC
>NW_007729177.1:253819-254536 GCF_000696425.1 Galeopterus variegatus
AGACAACCTGCTCCGGAAGGAGACTTAAGCTGTGGTTGCTAATGTGCCCAGAGGCAAAATCTATCATGTTTGTCTAAAGTTAAAGTGGTTACCTAAGTGAATGAGGTAGACTCCCAAATTACATGATTCCGCAAAGTTTTGAACTTGGTCGTTACCCACCTGACCCCTAACCCTAAAGTAAATCTTGGGTCTTAATGAAATGAAACCCTTGGCTAGACAACTTGGCATCTTTATGATAATTCATGGAGAATCCCATGTTGGGTGGGCCTTGGTTAAGGTATTGGTGTTCCTTTCCATCCAGATGTCAAAGGGATTTATAAGTTCTGGGCTGCATTAAAAATTACTGTGCTTTGCTGTGTAACAGAATGCATAGCTGATCCTGAAATAGGAGTTGAAAGAAAAAGGAAATAGGATGATTGGTTCATATAAATTAGTGTCAGAAAGGAAAATGGATAGATTTTCTTTTTAGCCTCATGACTACTATTAAAGAAAAGAAGAGAATGGAGATGCTTGTAGTAATGACTAAAGGAAAACGTGAAAGAGAGAAAGAAATGAGTTTGGAGACATCCTGCTTCACATTGTTCTTTTCTGTCCGTACCCCCATTTCAAGCCCTGAGGATCCTGTTTGAGCAAGAGAGAATAGATTAAGTAATGAAGCTCTAGGGTTCCCCTCACCCCAACTTTTCTCAACTTCTACAACTCCTTATTTATTTATTT
>NW_007729178.1:0-4686 GCF_000696425.1 Galeopterus variegatus
CAGGGAACACAGGAAGCATTCAGGGGCAGTGCTGAGGAGGAGGAGGGGAGGGACACTGGGACATGGGCCCTGCCCTCAAAGAACTTGTTATCTAGTATCAAGGTTCTTAACTGGATCCTTTTATGGGAGTCTAAGAACTCTTGCAAGATGTTATGTTTGTGTGTACTTTCCTGCAGAGAGGGTTTGTAGTTTTTACCAGATTCTTACTGTAAGTACCCCGATGCCATGAGAAAGAAAACATGCACCATAGCCAATATGCAAAGCAGATTGTGGTACTGCCATTCGGACAGCATGTGGCCGGGGGGCGGGGGACGGTCAGAAGCTAGCCAGGGGTACCCAGTGCCAGAGAGAGCCTGAAGGGGAGAGNACTAGAAAATGGGGAGCAAAGGTGAAGAGATTGTACCAGATGACGCAGGTCAGAAGGACACGGCGTGCAGCAGTGATTTTGCAGAGGATCAAGAGGGTGAGAAGGCAGAAAGCAGGTGTTCTGTCGGGGGCTGGATGCTGGGGTGGGAATCAATGTAAGACTCTCAAGGCCAAAAAGATATTGCAGATGAAAACAACTGGCGTCAGAGGAGGCCGAGCAGGGCCAATGTTGGAGGCATGGGGAGGGCACAGGGGAGTTAACGATGGGCAAAGAGAGCTTCCAGCACCCTTGGCAGGCATGGGAGGAACTCCGGATTAAATTGCTGCTGACCGCCTTGCAAAACGTTCAGATCCCAGACTGAGAACTGTGACGTAAACCTTTAGTTTTGAGGTACCAGTTTCTGAGGCCATTACCAACACAGGAAAGTTGAGGGGACAAACCCAGTAAGTGTAAGACGAGCTTGGAGGAAGTGACTTATTGAAACAGTCTGTGGAGTGGCCCCTAGGAAGGTGAGTCCTCAGCATCACCCATGGGCACACTGAGGTGCTGGCAGAAGAGACCACTTGGCTAGGGATTTCATTTATGGGAAATGAGAAGGCAGAATGCAGCATCTGACTTCTTACTTCCCGTAAATGCAGAAACCCTCCCAACTCCCACGCCCCCCCAAAACTCATTCGGGCGGAAGCTCAAAGCTCAGCTTGCTTCAGTTAGCCAGGTGAGGCTCCGAGTCTGCCTGATCACACTTCTTTACCTTCAAGGCTTCAAAGTAAATTCGAGTTTGAAAGTGACAGGTTTTCCCATAGGGTATGTTTCAGTGGAAGAGTGTCAGTTCTGTTTCCAGGGCTCCAAGGCCTCCTTAAGCTCTGTCACCTTCTGGGTCACTTCTTTTGGATGAAAGGATTAGCCATGAAGAAATGTACTCTGGCTATTGTGAGATTTGAAGATGCATCTCCTGGACCCATTCTCCTGCCTGCGGCCTCAGAACAAGTTCCCGTGAGAGCCCAGGACATTTTCTCTGAAAACTTATTGACGTTTAGGTTTCTAGACTAGTGTTCTGGAGTGGGATATTCTCAAGTCAGGTTAAAACTGAGATGATGTTTTTCTTCTGCGCTGATCTCACAGGAGACCCAACAGTGGGCAAGACTGCCCTGGCACAGATCTTCCGCAGTGACGGAGCCCATTTCCAGAAGAACTACACCCTGGTGAGCTGTGGGAGTCTAGTTTGGCCAAGGCTTAAAGAGAAGGGGTCAGTTAACCCTGAGTGAGTGACTTTGCAAAACTCCTTGAAGAAGCCCTAAGAGGCCAGATGGGAGGCTGCTCCAGTGGCGACATGGAGATCGTTTTCCACTAGCCATGGGGCGAGGGGCTGTCTGCAGAGCAGACTGGATGGTGCGTGACTTGGTCACCATGTGCCGCCACTCACTCGTGGGCAGGGAGGTGGAGAAGACTAGATGGTCCTGTCTGACTTGTGCAGTCTGAGTCACTTTGCACCCAGAGTGAAGCCAGAACACAAACACTGAGGCTGGGGATATCCCCCCAGGGAGCCAGGGTGCTCGGTGTGTCTTCTGGTGACCTGCCCCACTTTGGGTCCTCTGATGCTCATGTTCTTCGTGTTCCTTGGCAGACAACAGGGGTGGATTTGGTGGTGAAGATGGTGCCAGTTCCCAACACAGGTGACAGTGTGGTAAGTCGTACCCTTAACCTGAAAGAACTCAGGGCTACTCCAGCTGGGCCCAGAGTCTCTGTGGTCACTGTCATCTTCCCTAGGAGAGATGTGGTTATGGACTTGGCTGAGACTTACCTGAGCATTTGGGAACAGACTCAGGGAACACAGGAAGCATTCAGGGGCAGTGCTGAGGAGGAGGAGGGGAGGGACACTGGGATATGGGCCCTGCCCTCAAAGAACTTGTTATCTAGTATCAACGTTCTTAACTGGATCCTTTTATGGGAGTCTAAGAACTCTTGCAAGATGTTATGTTTGTGTGTACTTTCCTGCAGAGAGGGTTTGTAGTTTTTACCAGATTCTTACTGTAAGTACCCTGATGCCATGAGAAAGAAAACATGCACCATAGCCAATATGCAAAGCAGATTGTGGTATTGCCATTCGGATAGCATGTGGCCGGGGGACGGGGGACGGTCAGAAGCTAGCCAGGGGTACCCAGTGCCAGAGAGAGCCTGAAGGGGAGAGGAGGCAGGTATCCTAGAGCAACACTGGGGGACTCTCACGTGGGCTAGGTAAGGTTTGGACAGGGGCAGGAAGGGTCATCCCGTGCCCTCTGTCCTAACGTAGGTATCCCAGAATGATGACAGACTGTCCTACTTTAAATGCCTCCCCCAGGCTTACTCTGTGACCTCCTTTAAAAAGAATGGTTTTAAGATTTGAAAATCAATTTGGTTAACAAAGTACAGAATGACCTTTGGAAACCAGAGCACTTGTCAGCCTGTTTAGCATTCTGTTCTGCCAGGTGGGAAGTCAGCTTGTTCCTGGTATTTTTGCACTTGGGGTTACGAGAGGTGAGATGCCACATGGAAGGTGGGAAACTGTTGCGCTGCCTCTGAGACTCTGGAGTTCCTTCCTTTCCCCAGCTTCTTGCTCGTGCCTGAGGAAAGGATCGAGCTTGTGGGAACATGTGCGTGCATGTGGGTGTGTGTGTTTTGCCACCGAGACAGGTCCGCGGTGAACTGAGGGTGCTTCCAGTGACTGGCAGCCAGTGGTTCTCCCCCGTGGAGACTTTCCTGGGATTTCTTGGGACATGCTTTTCTGATTCTAGGAACTCTTCATTTTTGACTCTGCCGGCAAGGAGCTGTTTTCTGAAATGCTGGATAAATTGGCAAGTAGCGTGCATTTTTTTTTCCTAACACCCACCACCACTACCTCCCCCAAAACGTTTGCCCTGACAATGCTCCCACAGAAATTGCACTGCACTGCAGCCATTGAGAGAAGCTACCATGGCAAAGTTCTTTAAGGGGCATTCCTCTTAGCGAGGGACTTGTGACCACTTGGCAAGCAGGCGTGGGTAACGCTCGTGAGTGCCCCCACCCCCAGCTCTGGAACAGCCAGCTGCCGATGTGCTGGAAGCTGTGTGGCTTGGTCCTTGCAGCCCTCCCGCTTGGGTCCTCCCTTCTTTTAAGCAGCCCCTCCTGCTGGCGTTTTTTCATATTCCTCTCAGACTCCTAGGAGGGTACTAAATATTTCCTTCCCTCTAAGGACTGCCCCAGGGGCTCTGTAATGAGGCTCACCTTCTTGGCTCACCCCTTGGGGTGGAGGCACAGGGCATCCATGGGATTTGTTCTGGGACATACCCCTGTCCACACCCCATCCAGCCATCCTCTCAGAATCCAGCTTGCTGTACCTTCCAAGGTAACAGTCTCGCTCATCTGGGCCAGTGAGCTAATTAGAAGGTCTGAGTTCTCCAGAGCCTTCCCCTGCCTTTCCAAGAACAGCTCCATTTTAATGGAAACTGTTTTCTGCCCCTTTTTTGTTATCTTAGAGAAATAAATGTAATGATGGTATTTCCACACAGGGTTGGCTTCATGCATGGATTCATGATGTTTACCAAGCGCCTACTATATGTACATGGCCTGGCGCTGGATATGTTTGGGCAAGTCTGGTCCACATGCCACCCATCGGCTTACACTCTTCCTCCAGCTGGCCCTGACTCTGGCTTCAGGCCTATCTGGGGTCTCCTCACTGAGGCCTGGAAGAAGGAGGGTCTCCTGAGTTAGAACCCTGCTGAGGTGTCTCCCGCGTACACAAAGGGGAGGTCAGTGTTCTAGCAAGAGTTCAAGAGCTAGCCTGTGGAGTGAAGGCGTGAGGGGATCATCAGTTCAATCCACCCTCCTCCCATCCTGGATGCCCCCAGGAACCAGTGTAGCCTCATGGGGTGGGGAGTGGTCCCTGCAGAGCCAATCCTTGGCTGGCCTTCCAAAGATTGGAAAGGGAATCCAATCTGGAGGGGAAAGACTTCTCCCCCATGCCCTGGGAGGTTACTCACAACCCAGATGTAAACCAGGCTCTAATTGTGCAGGATGGGGGTGCCCAGAGACAAGGGCATGGCCACGAGTCACGCACACCAGCGTGAATATTCACAGCCTGCACTGGGCCATCCTGCATTCCAGTAGCAGGAAGCAGCATGCCCTGGGGCCCTCTGAGCAGCCCCTAAATGCAGCAGCCCCTGCGAGCGCAGCCCTGGCTTTTCACTGGGGCAGTGGGCCCTGGCCTGTTGTCAGTGCAGTTTGGATTAGGGCTGATGCAGATACAGCAGGAGAAACAGAAAGTACCCTTTGCATTTTGAAAAGCCAGCCCTTATTAAGAAGAT
>NW_007729178.1:5434-15999 GCF_000696425.1 Galeopterus variegatus
ACAGCAGGAGAAACAGAAAGTACCCTTTGCATTTTGAAAAGCCAGCCCTTATTAAGAAGATGCAAGCAAACAAGCTTCCAGGGACTGGCTAATGGAAGAGAGAATACTCTTTCAGGCCTACAAGGCAGAAAAGCATAACAACTCACATGGTAGTGGGCCCACAATAATAATAGTGGAAGAATGACTTCAAGAAGCCAGTGGCAGGCAAGAGCAGGTTTCTGGGTAGAGAAAAGTCTCAGTCCTACCTTGTCTCTGTTGTGAGTTGTTGTTTTTAAAGCATATCTGACCTGGGTAAGTCAGTTTCCTCCCAGAACTTAGTTCCCTCAACTACAAAGTAGGCATATTCAGACCAACCCTGCAGAGTTGGGAAGTTTCACAGTGATGTACAGCCATGCCCAGCAGAGAGCCCTCGTCCTCAGCCGCATTGTTCCCAGCTCTGCCCCGCCACTGAGCATGGCCCTCCATTCCCAGGGTGAATTGTTTTACTTCTGTGGATGTGGCTCCTCTCTGACTCAGTCCCTTCATGGTTGTTCATTCCCTCCACCCACACATCCCGTCCCTTGGAAGGCCACATTCTGGAATGCAGCCTAGAAGTTGGTGACTGCCACTGACATGTTCTCATCCTGTCCCTCTTGCACAGTGGGAGAGTCCCAATGTCTTATGTGTTGTCTATGATGTGACCAATGAGCAGTCCTTCAACAACTGCAGCAAGTGGCTAGAGAAGGCTCGGTCGCAGATTCCAGGCACTTCCCTCCCAGGTAGGGGCTGCAGACACCTGTTTCCCAGCAGCGCCTCTGCCCTTCAGTTCAAGAGCACAAGGTCATTGCAGAGGTAGTGCAAAAAAGAGGTGGGTGCAAAAAAGGGGGCCCGGGGCTTTGACTTGGATGGCCAGAATTGTACACTGGCTCTGACTCATCAGCCACACAAGCCTCAGTGAGTTACTGTGCCTCTCCAAGTCCGTAAAATGGGAATGATGACACCCACCTTGCGGGGTCATGGGGAGACTCAAGATGATAAGGGGAAGGTGCTGTGATATGAGTTGTTGTTTCCAGAAAGCTAACCCTAGGGAAGAATTCCTCATTTTCTCCTGCATGTGCAGTACAATTAAACATTCAAGGCCTGTTGTTCTTCTGAATGCTTTAAATCAGTTTATTTTTCATCCCTATGTGAGATCAACAAATTCTCCTCATTATAGACCAGGGAAAGTGATCTCCAGAGACAGGCTCAAAAATTAGCTGCAGCTGATGCAGCTGGGAACAGAACTAAATTACCTCTGAATCCCTGACTCGGAGCTGAGTCCTTAGATTAGTATTAATGACCATTTTTAAAGTTTGCTCCATGTGCTAGGAATTATCACAAATGCACACATAAACTTAGTCCTCGCCTTTACTGTGCTCGTGGCCTTAAGGAGACAAGGGTGATGGATACACATGAAGTCTAAAAAGAAGGCTGAGCAAAAGCTGCACACAAAAAGCAGAGCCTGCTTGTTTTCTCTGTGACCCTTGGGGCCAGCACAAGGGACCCTAGCTCTCCCTTTTGGGGCTCACTACCTCAAATGAGGCAGCCTCTCTCATACAATGTTTTCTGCCTGCCCCACAAAATAGCATGCTTGCTCTTTTCTCTCTTCAGCTGTGCTCCCAGACTGCAACAGTTACATGCAATGTTTTGGTTGTTTCTTTTGAGTAGGTGTTTTAGTGGGGAATAAGACAGACCTGGCCAGCAGACGAGCAGTGGACTCAGCTCAGGCCCAGGCGTGGGCGCTGGGCCAAGGCCTGGAATATTTTGAAACATCCGTGGTGAGTATCTCCACTCACTCCATGGCCAAGTCTGGAGTGGGCCTCTGCTGGAAGTGGTTGTTCACATGACCTCACATGCATTGTGTTGCTATTCCACCATATGCAGAGTCTAATTTGGAACTGATGTTTGCATTCTTAACCCAAGATCTTTTCTCAGTATAGCAAGAGTCATCATGCATTACAGTAAAGCAGATCAACCAGCCAGCCAGCCCTGGGAAAAGTTGCATCTTGATTGTAAGAAATACAAGTATATTGTGATCAGTTGTCATGACCCATGACGTTGACATGAGCTCTGATGGGTTGTGGTGGTGTTGGAACGTTATTTCATTTAGCCCTCATGATCAGTCCTGTGAACCAGGAGTTGGCCCCACAATTCCCATTTCATTGTTGAAGAGGCAAAGTAACTTGCCCAAGGTCACATGACTGGTAAAGAGTGAGCCAAGACTAGGACTCATGGTTTCTAATTCTCATCGGTGCTCCCTGTCCCCACCTCACTACAGCCCAAGGGTGACTCCAGGCCACAAAGTGCCCTCCAGTAAAGTCAGCAGGAGTCCTCATTAAGTGGGAAAGTGAACAGATGCCATCTGTTACCAGCATCTTTAGTGCACATACACCATGATTTGGGCTGTCTAGCACTGTTGAACCCCCTTCCTAGGTTTGGGAGTATTGAAGTCCCAGCCTCCCTGCAGTCAGGGTGCAGGCATGTGACCCAGGCTGCCCCCGTCAGATGCCGTGTGTGAGATCTGCCCTCAGGAGCAAGAGTGGCCCAGAAACATCCATCTTGGAGCCTGCAATGGCCAAGGTGCTGGCTGTCATGCCCCTCACCAGGGCTGCTGGGGAGACCTGCCAGGCTAGGCACAGCCACAGTTGTGACTTGGACCTCGCTTTGTGGCCTCCAGACCTTATTCTTCGGCCCTCCAGGAGTCAGTGGGCTAGTTAACATTCCGGATGTCGTCTTACTCAAACTCTACTTCTGCTACAGACACTTGGGTTGCTGCATCTATCAAACTTGACCGATGCTGCTGTATGGATGTGAACTCTTAAAATGTCCCCAAAGTGGCATGCTTCCTTGAGGAAAGTGTAGTGGTTAAAGGCAGGTGCTCTGATGTCCAATAGGAATAGCAGAACTAGCCACGGGACCCTGGGCAGGTTATTTAACATTGGTGCCTCAGGCTCCTCACCTTTAAAATGGGGATAATAAAATACATCCCTCATTGAGTAATAAATATGAGAATTAAATAAGGTGGTGAACATAAAAACACTTAGCACAAAGTCTGGCACACAGTTAACACTCAGTACATGTTACTTTTTTAAAGTGTGTATCTTCCCTGTAGTAATCTTATTTGTACTATTACAAGTATTACTTACCAAATCCTTGTATTTGTAGCACATAAAAACACTTAGCACAAAGTCTGGCACACAGTTAACACTCAGTACATGTTACTTTTTTTAAGTGTGTATCTTCCCTGTAGTAATCTTATTTGTACTATTACAAGTATTACTTACCAAATCCTTGTATTTGTAGTTTGCAAGAGAAAAATGTCACCCTTGCCTCTGGTCTAATTATCACAAACGCCAAATTAATGAAGTTCAAATTAGTGAGCTTTTACTGTGTAGAGGATTCCTCATCTTTTATGCAGCACACCTTGGAGCAAAGCAGTAAGCTAACTACCCATAGCAAGCAATATTTCAGTATTCCCTCTTCCTCCATTCACACTTGTGAAATTGTCCCATCACCCCAATATTCCCACATTCCCCAGAACTCTTGATAGAACTCAAAAACTAAAACCCACCCCAAACACATTAGTCACCAAAGGTCATTGGGCTGCGTGTATCAACTGTGTTCAGGTGTTGAAATGGGTGGGTATAAATTGTGCTTGAAGAAGCTACAGTTAAGCACTTGGTATTAACTGTGCAAGTTAACTAGTCCCCCCTGAGTTGATGCTAACAGAAACTCTACTGGCAGCTCAGTTAAGAAAGCTGTAATTAAAAAGGAAATATAACCAAATGCCACCTGAGACACAGCCAGGCCTGGATGTCATGCCTATCTCTTCCTCTCACCTTCCTAACACGACCGCAACAGCTTGGTAACCCACAGGAGGCACCTGCATGTTTTTTTTTATCTTTCTAACACCCCTCAATATTTGAAATTTTTAGGGCAAAAAATTAAAAAGCAATTCATTAAACAGAAGTTAAAAATTTTTTTAAAAAACATTGTTAATCACCATAAGAAGCTGGACAGTATTAAATACAAACAAGTTCAGGAACAATCCATAGGGATGACTGCCCTTCAGGCAGGCGAGGAGCAGGGAACTAACATTTGTTGAGGACCTCTGAGTGCTAGGTATGTCACACACATTATCTATTTAAGCTTCACAACAGCCCTGCGAGACAGCTGCCCCTATCTGTCCTTGGTGTATGGATGACTAACAGACTCAGAAAGGTTGTATACCTTTCCCTGGTGGCACAGCTAACCTTGTCCTAGAAGCAGGACTAGGACTCAGGCCTGTCCAGCTGGAAAACTTGGGCCTTGTAGAAGGGGACTCTGGCCTCCCACAGAGCCTGCTTTGGGGCTCGTGAGACAGAATTCTAGGTCAGGATGAGCACTAATCTGAGCCTGCCATAAGGATCCTTCACTCTAAACAGGCCTACTCTATAGGTGTCCAAACTGTACAAGCGAGATTATGATTAGTCATTGGACAAAAGGATTCCTGTCACTCACTGGCAACCTTCTTAAGGCACTGGAAAGTGGTTCAATTTACGTCTATTTCAGGAGCACTCCATGGTGTCTATTGAGGCTAGCCTGCATCAGATTCCTTAATTTTTATATTGGGTCCTCCCAAGCTCAGGCTTTGGAGAGCTTTTGAATTCATTTAGAAATCCTTGGACAAGTGTTATGTAGGCCTCATTCCCCTTCCGTTCAGTACTTAACCATACTGTCACCCGATGTAACATTTTACTATTTGAAATTAGCCTTGCCTAGGACATTATACTCTGCACTCCAGAGGTGCCTTGCAGATGTAACAGTTCTTTTTCTTATGTCCAGCGGGAGGGTGACAGCTTTCGGGTCCTTGGCAATTGTGAACTTAGTACAGATGCTCGTCTCAGCAACGAACTGTCTACTCCCTGCTCAGCACGATCTTAGCTTTACAGCCTGTTTTGGCTCTTGGCCAACTACTTGCTTGGGATTTCCCTTGCTAGAGAGTCCAGGTAACTTTCTCCACGTGACCGGGTTTCCTTTGCACATTTCTCTCATCCTGGCTGGCATAGTGGCAACGCTGCTCTTCTCAAATCGGGGAGCTGGGTGCCAGGCTGGGCTCTGCGGGAACCAGCTGGGCCACTTCACCCCTGGGCCTCAGACTACTGATCTGTAAAACAAAGGCTCTGTGGTTGATGACTTGCTGCTCTTCTCAAATCGGGGAGGTGGGTGCCAGGCTGGGCTCTGCAGGAACCAGCTGGACCACTTCACCCCTGGGCCTCAGACTACTGATCTGTAAAACAAAGGCTCTGTGGTTGATGACTTCTGTAACATTCTTCAGTTTAGAAACTCTTCCCTTCCATCAGGGATATTTCACTGCCTCTTGTCAAGGCTGCACTTTTGCCAGCTGCCAAGGATCATTTCCAAACAGGTTCTTATGCTGCTGCTTGAAAGTAGTGGGTTCTTTCTTCTGCCCACTTAATTCTCAAAAAAAAATTAAAGGGCACACACGCAGAGAGCAGAAGCTGTTAAGTGAGAGGGTGCCTTTTGCTTTCCCCCACAGCCTGGCCGTGCTAACCCTGGAGAGCCCACTCTTTCCCACCACTTAGATAAAATCTAGGGCAAGTTCCTTCACTTTCCTGATCTCTCTCAGATAATAAAAAGTCCTTTGGGAACCTTTACTCACAAATATTTATTATTTCAGTTCTTAAAATGCCAGTCCTGTGTGATCGTCAAAACTCTGGACTTGATTTAAAGTTGTGCCTCCTCCTGCAGCCTGTGGGGAAAGAGGAAAGACAGGGGTGAGGTGTGCCAGGCTGGGAGCACTTTGGAGGTGCCCCTCCCCACCCCCGTCGGTGGGACCAGCTCACTTGCAGCCTCCCTCTCCTGTAGCCTTTGTTTTTGGCCATCATTTTTGTTGGGATCCATCACCCTCCCAGAGGCAGTTCTGGCAGAGTCCCTTTCAGACAGCTCCAGGCTGGCTCCTGCTTGGCCCCCACTGGGCCAGCGAAGCGCTGCGGCAGCCTTTTAGATTAACAGAGAGGCAGTGCAGCCATCCAGTTGGCAGCCCTCTCCTGGCTTGGCCATCAGGACAGCCAGCCCCACCTCACCTCGATTCTTCCCCGGGCTGGGTCCAGCACCAGCCTAGGTCCCTAGGCTTCAGGCTTTCTCTTGAAAGCCTCTCACCCAACCTGAGGTGAGGATGAGGTGGTCTTACCCTGGGGGGATATGACACAGCCCCCACCACTCCGTCGAAGAAGTCCTCTCTTCTGGTCTCTCCAACCCTGACCTTGAGGTAGAGCTGGGCCCATCCTGTATGGTTCTTCCTCCAGAGCCTGGGGCTTCTTGCCATCTGCTATTCTGCCTTGGCCTTTGGGGCCTCAATCGAAACTAAGAGAGAAGGGGTCTCATTTTAACATCCTGTCACACATATAGCCAGAGTGGCTGAGAGTACAGGCTCTACAGACATAGGTTCTGACTCCGGCTCCACCATTTCCAAGGTGTGTGGCTCTCTGCAAGTTACCTTAATCCCTCCGTGTCTCAGTTTCCTTCTTGTACAGTTGGCATAATGATAGTAGCTCCCCCACATGGCATGAAGATGAGGTGAGCGGAATGACATTAGGTGGGCACTGAGCGAGGGTTGGCCCTCTGTGATTATATAAGTAAAGCAGCCGGCTTCTTAAACTGTCTCTGCAGAAGGAGATGGAGAACTATGAAGCCCCTTTCCACTGTCTGGCCAAGAAGTTCCACCACCTGTACCGGGAGAAGGTGGAGGTGTTCCACACATTGGCATGAGGGCAAGTGGACCATGCCGCAGGACAGCGCAGTGCTGCATGAAGCTGGCGGTGGGCTTGGCTCCTTGGAAGACAAGAGAAGATGGAAGAGCCTCTGCACTTGCAGTGTATCGTGACACTTTTAAATAAAATGAGGAGAAAATGTGGAACAGCAGCTCCTTCCGTTCTTGGCTGGGCAGCCCTGGCTCTATTGTACACTGTGGCTGCCATGTCACTGCGGTCCCAGAGTGGCCCAGGAGCCCGCTGGGGAGCGTGCGGCCCTCCCTTCTGTGGTGGGAGGTACTGCAGGCTGTCACCTTGTTAGAGCGGGTGGGCCTGCCCACCTGCATTGGCTGGGTGCGCACAGCTCCCTGCAGGGCCTTCCACTGAGAAAGCAGGTCCTACAGCAGGTTTTGAAAGGGCCCGCACCAGCCTTTGCTTACAATTTGCCACAGCTGAAATGCCCAACTTGGAACTTCCCCATGGCTGAGATGGGGCTGGTGTCCCACTCCATACTCAACATTTGGCATTGCTGCCTGGTCCTGGCTGTCCAGGTTCCAGAGGTGGCTGCTGTCACTGACAAAACAGTGCCCTCTGCCGGCCTGCCTTGGTGCCCATTGCTCAGTGAAGGGTCCAGCCTCTTTCAGCTGCTGGGAAACTTGGGTGCTGAGGCAGCCAAGGGCTCGGCCACTTTCCTTTAATGACCCTCCTCTCAGTGAGCCAGGCAGCAGTCCTAATTCTTTGCAGCTTGACTGTTTTCCATCCTGTCTCTGCTGCCAGTTTAATCTTCCTAAAACACCTCGCCATTTCACTCCCCTGATTAAAAGACCCACAGAGGTTCCTCACTGCCTTTACATCAGGGCTGCAGGCTATGTCCTGGTGTACAAAGCCTTCTGTGACTGTCACCCTCCCTCCAATTCCCGTGCCTCCACCTTATGGGAGGGGGGCATTGGGCAAAGAGCACCGGCTTTGGGTCGACAGACCTGGGTTTGTCCCAATGCTGGTGACAGTAATGGAAATTACTCTGGTTACTGTTTATGACCTGCCATGTCTCTACACGAGCTAAGCTCATTACATATATTAGCTAATTTAGTCTTTACAATGTAGAGTCTGTTAACATCCCACTTTTACAAATGAGCTGGAGTCAGAGAATTAAACTAAGCCAAGAGGCGGCAGAGCCAGGATTGGGGACACCAGAGCCCGGCTCACAGCCACCATCCTCTTCTGCCTACCTGCAGACAAGCCAGGAGCAGGTGGAGGTCTTGCCATCTGCAAAGGGTGAAGACTAGGCTGCCTGTTAGTCCTCAACATGAAGCCACATAGCCATGACTGTACTACTGCGTCATTCCTTCAGAAGATAGTTACCAAGGGCCTACAATGTGCCGGGCATCTTCCTAGGCACAGCAATGCCAGACTGCTGGTCTCATGTCCCATATTGCAAAGGGGAAGGTCCACAATGAACAACCAAGGGGACATGGAGAGGGGCATTACCAGTTGCTCCAGAATTGTTTACCAGGGCCCTCAGTTATGGACAAAGAGATGCTAAGCAGGTCACTGCTTAAAGAGATCACCAGAGGAAGGCCCAGACCCTAACTCTTGGCCCTGCCACTGTGAGCCACCCCGACCGCTCTGCTCCCCTCTCTTCCCTGTCTGAATAAGACTGAAGTGGTCAAGAGGAGGGAGTTGGGGGGGCACAGTGTTGGTAGTGGGCACCTCTCCCTGCCCCACCTTTCCCCACCCCAAGAACCAAGTGAAGGAGGCACCCAGAGACTCCTCCTGAGACTGAGGACTCTGCCAAGAAGGGGAGGATGCCTGAACGCCCAGCCTGATGCTTGCTGAGCTGCAGGAACCCAGTGCCAACTGCAGGCACAGGCTGACCCAGAGACTCCTCCTGAGACTGAGGACTCTGCCAAGAAGGGGAGGATGCCCGAACGCCCAGCCTGATGCTTGCTGAGCTGCAGGAACCCAGTGCCAACTGCAGGCACAGGCTGGTGAGGGCATCATTGGGGAAGCTCAGCACGCATCCTTGGAGTTGCACGCGGTTCCCTCCAGGGGATTCAGCAGGGAAAGGCTTGAGGAGAAGCCTGTACCAGCAGCAGGGAGAGTGGGGACTGTGTGTCTGGAAAGATGGCAGGCAGCGCTCCACAGAGGGCACCTGTAAGGACCCCTGTGGGGAGGAGTCATGCAGCCAGACAGGTCCTGGGCAAAGGGAGCTGCTTCCCCTGGGAAGGGCTGCAGGAGATATGGCTGCCCAAGCAGACCAGACCCCAGCAACAGAGGAGACTCACCCCAAACTACCATGCACCCCATCTCCATGGAGATGGCAGCAGATGGAATCAGACCAAGAGCAGGCCTGTGGGGGAGATAGGCATCTCACCCCTCACCCTCTGTTCCAAGGACCCCAAGAGGGGAAGAGAAAAAGACCTTGCTCCCCTCCCCACCTTCCTGGAGAAGAGATTCAGAGACTTGGAGGTTTGAACTGTCCTGGTCTGAGTTTTAAGGACTAAGCGCCTGAAATGGGTTGGGATCAGCCTGTTACAAAGACTGAGCAGGAGGTGGGATTTGGCAGGGCAGGGTGGAGGGAAGTAATTACAAGTCAAATGGTGGAGGTTTGGAGCCCACTAACTTGAGATTCCCCAATAAGCTGGTTCTACAAGTACATACGTGATCAAGATGACTTCAGACAATGAAGACAAGGAAATGGAATTGTGGCTAGGTGATGGTTTGTGAGGTAACTGGGCTGGGTAGGCAAGAAGGACTCTGAGGAGCAGTGACATCTAAGCTGAGATCTTATGGCCATGTGACCATCTGGGGGAAGAGCTCTCCAGACAGCAAGGACAGCAAGTGCAAAGGCCCTGAGGCATGAACAGCTTTGAGCATCAAGTAACCTAAGGCCAATGAAGACACAGCCAGGAGTGCGCCGGGAAGAGCAGAAGAAGGTGAGGGAGGCAGGGGCCGCAGAGGGAGGAATTTGCATTTTATTCCAGAGGCAGCATGGAGGATGGCCATCATAGCTCTTATATCCTTATATTTGGGACCTAGCAAGTGGTTATTAATTACTTCACTTGCCTGAAGATGCCACTCTCAATGAGCAGACATTTATAAAATGCATGCCATGTCTGCAGATTTTATACTGGAATGAATCCATTTGCTGGATGAATGCTTGAATCAAGCATTTGCTGACCACCTACTATGTGCCAACCCCTGTTCTAGGTGCTGGGGATTTGCCAGTGGGGATACAAAAATCCCTACCCTCAGGGTGCTTGCATTCTAGTGGAGTGAGAGAGATGTTCAATTAAACTGGTAAATTATACCGTCCATCAGATGGCGATGAGCAGGGGGGACAGAGGGCATGCCAGGGAGGGGGAGATGCAATATCGAATAGGGAGATCAGGGGGGACCTCACTGTGAAGGTGACATTTAAGCAGGATTTGAAGGAGGTCAGAGCAACCGGCACCCTGTAGGCATGGGCGGTTCATCAGCACCCCCTCAGAGGTGGAGCCTGACCACAGTGGTCCATCCCTGCTTTCCTTCCCCAGTGCCCAGCACTGAGACTCAGTAGGATGAGCACGGATGTGTGCACAGACACTGAGAGACCTCTGAGTTGGATCAGACTCAGTCCCTGTCCTAGAATCACCCACAGTCCATGGAGGAAAAAATTGAACCAACACTTGATTTCTAAACTCCAGTGGAATCCAAAACGTGTTCCAGCCAATGTCTCCCAAATGCTGTGGGATGGTGAAGGAACCAAGCCTCTGTCTCCTTTAGGATTGCAGAGAAAGGTCTGTTCATTGTCCC
>NW_007729178.1:17542-21912 GCF_000696425.1 Galeopterus variegatus
AACCGAGTGCGCCACCGGGCCGGCCCTTTGGCTGCCTTTTGACAGCACTTGTTTCGCTCACTGACAGGGCAGGGAAGCCCAGATGAGAGGGAGGGTGGGGCCACAGTCGGGCCAGTCGCATTTTCAAGTGGGTGTCCAGAAACATAAAACAGTTCCCCAGTTCAAAAACAATGCTTCCGCAACACCCAGGCACTTTCCCTGCTGAGTCCTTGGTTAGGGTTCCACCATGGAAGGGTTCCCACATTTCAGATGTGGATATGCGAGGCAGCCCTTCAAGAGGGTTCCCCCGACCCAGGGGTTCATCACAGCATGGCAGAGTCGCCCTGTAGCTTCCATGTGGGGGAAAGGTGCATTGGTCAGACAGCTTCTGTGATGAGACTTGGGAGAAGAAGGCAATCTGCTGCAATGTCTATGAATGAAATACATTTATTGTGGTGCTGAAATATTGTGTTTTTAAAATGGAATATTGAAAAGTAAAAATTTCCTGGCCTAAACTGGGGCGGCAGTAAACACATATTCAATTGATCCCGTGATAGGAATTGAAAATTATGCTAAGCCACATCTTATTGTGTTTTTAAAATGGAATATTGAAAAGTAAAAATTTCCTGGCCTAAACTGGGGCTGCAGTAAACACATATTCAATTGATCCCGTGATAGGAATTGAAAATTATGCTAAGCCACATCTTTGGGGGACTTTTGCCCATCCTGGAGGTGTGGAGAGAGGCCTTTGGTGTTGTACTACGCTTCCCATTCTGGCATTCATCTCTGTGCAGGGCCCTGCCATGTATCAGGGATCAGGGATGACTGAGGCTGTGCCCTGGAGGAGCTCCACATCTGGTGGACAGGGAGGGTTTACAGGGAATTTGCAGGGAAGTATCTGATGCTAGCCAGGGAAGAGAAGTCTGGACAAAGGGCAGCATGTGCAAAGGGCCTGAGGCATGAAGCTGGGGACCCTCTTGGGGGTCATACAGTGCAGGGCTTGGGGAGAGAAGGGTGCCCAGCAGGTGAGAGGTTGGAGAACTCAAAGCTCTTTATACCCAGAGCAGAGGAGTTGGGCTTTCTCCAGAAGAGAGTAGGGAGCCATTAAAGAGTTTTAACAGAAGGGACCCGTGTGGATTTCTGCTTTAGAAAGATCAGCCTGGGGTAATTGGAAGATGGAGTGGGAGAGGAAGTGCCTGGAGGTAAGGAAACCAGGTCAGAGGCTATCACGACACTAGAGCAAGAACTGATGGTGGTCAGGTAGGACATGGCTTTTGCCATCTCCAATGTTAGCAAAAAATTGGGAAACATTGTATTTTCAGCCCAACTTAGAGCTGTCTTCCCCCCCACAAACCTGTCCTTTTTCTTCAGAACCCCAATTGATTTTTTAAATGTGTTATCCTTTATTTGCTTTAGAGACAGAGAAAACAGAGAGAGAGTGACTTCTTCAGGTTGCAAATTGTTAGTGATGGAGCCAGGATTAAGAACGAGGGCTTGCCAGCTCTCTGTGGATTTTATGATGTTTATGTATACAGTGCCTGTTCACTCTTCGGCTCTGCCAGTAAACAGAGCTGATAAATATGAAGAGGATGGTAGCAGGGAGCTTGTTTCCATCCTTAAAAGGCAGGAAGACTGGGAAGGCTCGTTAGGAGAAAATATTGAAAGGGCAGTTTTCGAGTTTCGCCTGTGATGGAAGGGGCAAAGTGCATTTCACAAAGTTGTTATGTAACTGGTTCTAGGGTGGACGGGAATGACCAGGGAAGAGCGTGGGGCTAGAGACCAGGAAAGCAAAGCCAGTGTCAATTTCTGGAGAGTAGGGACTGTACCTGCTATTCCTCGTAAAAGTCCTCCAGAAGCAGCTGGGGTTTAGTGGAAAGAACACTGGCTTCACATCAGAAGAGCGGAATGGGAATTGCAGCTGTGTGTCCTTAGGCGAGGCACTTACCCTCTCTGATCCTCAGCTTCCCCCTTTATCAAATGGGAATAACAACGCCAACCTTCCCCATTTTTGTGTGTGGATTAAAATATATAAAACCTCCTTTACAGTAAATGCTCAATGCATAGAATGTGATTTGCACATTTTCTGTATTAACTATTGCTTTTTATGAGCATGAAAGTAGTGTGTGCTTATTGAAAGAAGAAAAGGCAGAAACTACTGAAAAGTATAAAAAAGAAAATGGAAATTATTCAAATCCTGCCATGCAGAGATCGCCGTCATAACATTTGGGTGTGTGTATTCCATCCTCCTTTCTCTGCTTATAAAAATATGTCCATATTTTGAAACCAAAAATGTGATAATGCCATATAGATTATTTGGGACTTATCTCTTTTCACTTAACAGTATCTTGTGGACGTTACTGCAGGTCAAAAAAAATCTAGTTTTATGAGGTCATTTTATTTCTTTTTAAGTGAAGACAATTTCAAAACATTCACAAAAATAGAACTGCACAATAAACGCTCATTTACCCGACAGCCAGATTCACAACTTCCAAGATTTTGTCCCATTTGCTTTATCCTACTTCCGCCTTCTATTATTGTTATTGTTGTAATAGTTTAAACCAAATACCAACCCTTCGGTCATATGTCTCTAAACCAATCACATAGCTGTTATCACACCTAATAAAATTAACAGTAATTGTTTAGGAGCATCTGATATTCAGTCCACATTCAAATTTCCTCAGTTACCTCCAAAGGTTCCTTACATGTCCACTTTTAATGATCCCCTATTGATGGACACCAGGTTTCCAGGTCATCACTCGGGAAAAGCACCAAGGGTAACATCCTTTTGCACAAATTTGTGGACCCCTGTCCAGTGATTTCTACAGGACAAATTCCTAGAAGGGGATTTTCCAGGTCAAAGCCTATGTACTTTTTAAAGGCTTTTAATAGCATCCAACAAATTGCCCTCCAGAGAAATTGTGCCAATTTACACACCCACCAGCAAGGACTCGCACCCCAGACAGCCTTGGGTTGTTAATGAAAGGAAATTAAAGGGAGAGGAAGCAGATGGAGAGAAAAAAAGAAAAGGAAGCGAGACCTGGAGTGAGAGGGTGCAGAGTAACACCATGGTGCCCCCGGGTGCCAGCCTGGCCCAGCCCAAGAGGAGCTCAGAGAGCCACGGGTCCCAGCCCTCTGGTGACTGCACCAGATTAAGTCCTAAAGCAACGATTCACTCGAGACTGAGAACAAAGCTGAAGCAAAGACTCTTCGATCCATTCTAATTAGGAGCTGCCTTTCCAGAGAAATCAGGAGCAGGCTGCCATGGCTGAAGGCAAAAAAGAAAAAAACCCAAAAACTGCTGCAGCCCAGTTGTGCTCGAAGCTTGCCTGTTTTTCTAAAATTCCAAGAAAGAGCTCATCCACTGCGCTCACGATCCAGGGGGACGCTGTTGTTCTGAGGGTTGTAGAATTTGACACGGAGAGAGGATCTCCACCAGCAAAGGCCAATGTGCTTTCCGTTCTTGGACCTTACTGGGGGCAGGCAGGAGACCCAGGTGTGACAGGAGACCCACATGTGGCAGGAGACCCACGTGTGACAGGCGCCCACCTTGGTGCTGCCTCCTCCTCCTCTCCTCTTTTTGCTATAGGTTGAAAACTAAAATTTATTTCAGGTTTAAGAAGAGTAAATAAAATTAAGATACATTTGAGGCCTGGCTCTGCACACAGAAATGGAGAACAGGCTGGGATGGCCCTGGCAGCCTGGGTTAAGTCGGAGGTTCATTCTGTAGGTGGGCACCATGATGCTTTGCTGGTCTCTGATGTGCCCTCTCCAGTTTGCTCTAAAATATTCATATGTTGAGTACAAATACCCATGAAAGAACTAGTCCAACGGTAAAAATTACCTAATCTTCTATTGACAGAGCTACTCCAACAGTAAACATCAAACATTAGGACCACACTGAGTTTGTGATGCCAAGTCCAGAAATTCCCTCAGTGCCATAGCATTTGTACAATGGTATTTAAATTAAAAGCACGTGGGATCCGGGTCATAGTCATGGCGGATTCTTGCTAATGTTAAAGGAAGCTTTCAAGCAGAGCTCAAGAAAGTTTCATGAACAAATACTCTATTATAAAAAAAATATGCCAGCACCTTGGGGCCTGCCCAGGGACCAGAGGTATGGAGTCGGGGACCAGACCCCCCTCCCACAACCAGGAACACTGCACCAGCACCTCAGGGCCTGCCCGGGGAGCCGAAGCATGGAGAAGGGAACCAGACACCCCTCCCACAACCAGGAACACTGCGCCAGTGCCTCAGGGCCCACCAGGGGACCCGAGACATGGATCCAGGGACCGTACTCCCCCCCCAACAACCAAGCATACTGCCAGCACCAAGGAGCATGCCAAAAACATCACCTCCATGTGGGTGGCCCACCACAGCCACCACAATAACCA
>NW_007729178.1:22467-55203 GCF_000696425.1 Galeopterus variegatus
TGACCAGCTGTGGCCAATAGAATGCAGGCGGAAGTGATATGCCACACTTCCATGTCTGACCCACAGAACTTCCCCCATGATCCTTCACACTCTCTCCTCACAGGCCTACAGAACCCCAGAGCAAGGGTCAGCAAAATTTTTCTGTAAAGGCTAGAGGGCAAATGTTTTAAAGGTTTTGGGGCCGTAAGATCTCTATTGGAGCTACTCAACTCAGCCACTGTAGTGCTAAAGCAGCCATTGACAAAATGTACTGATGGGCATGGCTGTGTCTCAATAAAACTTTACTTACAAAAACAGGTCATAATTTGCCAACCTCCATCCTAGAGGATGGTGGAGCCACTGGAACAAGGGAACCTGAGCCCCCATAAGACCTGTGTGGAGCAGAGCTCACTTGCTTCATCCCAGCCAACTTTCAATTCACCTGTGTTCTAAGTGAGAAATAAACGATTGCTGTGTTAAGACACTGAGTTTGGGGGGTTGTTTTTAGCATATCCTAACTAATATGAAAGGCTTCACAGAAGAGGTGACATTCAACTTGGGCCTTGACGGATAAGTAAGTCATTCTCCAGGTGGGCAAGATGAGGAAAAGCATTCTTAGAGAAGTCGGGACCCATGTGAGCCAACTGATTGAAGAATGGAACGTACTATGGAAGATATAGGAGAGTTTGTGCTGCAAAAGAGACATAGTAGTGTTCACAAAGGAGTGGAAGGTAGGAACTGAACAAATCAGGGAGAGAGGGAAACTGTGCACTTGATTGTCTGACTGTCACCTAACACACTTTGCATTTCCCTCCATTTGAGCCTTTGTTCATGTGGCACCCCCTACCTGGCATGCCCTCCCTTCTCCCACCTGCTTAAATCTACCCTTCCTTCAGGGCTTAATGAGATCCCGGCATGCTACACTGTGCAGAAAGGCAATGGGGCCTATCAGCAAGAGTACAGGCTTTGAGGCCACATAGTCCTATGTTTAAATCCTGTCTCTGTTAAGAGAAGCTAAAGAACAAACTATCAAATATAAATGAACCAAGGATTGCTGGGTTTGAAAACTTTTCACATTCCCAGTCTCTCTACATGTATTAGTCCATTTGTGTTGCTTATAACAAAATACTTGGAACTGGGTGATTTGTAAAGAAAACAAAATTTATTTGCTTACAGTTTCTGAGTCTGGGAAGTCCAAAGTCCATCTGGTGCAGGCAACAGTGACCCAGGGGTCTCACACAAGACAGTGGAAGCAGAGAGAGCAAGAGAGAGACAGACTCTCCTCGTCTTTTAAAGTCCTCAGAACCATGCCCCTGACAACCAATTTTAATCCATTCACTACTGCATGGTCCTACAATCTAATCACCTCTTCAAGGCCCCACCTTTCAATTACCATAATAGGATTTCCCACCCTCTTAACAGTCACAATGGGAGCTAAGTTTCTAATACATAAAACTTGGGGACACAATTCAAGCTTCAGTGAGTTTTGGGGGACACAATTCAATCCATTATACTACAAGATAAACAATTCTCAAAATAAAAAATGACTTCTAGGCAAAGATCAAAGCCAAGGTCACTATCAGGAAAACTGTTAAAGATGAACCCAAGGGTGTGACTATAAAGCCTTTTGTTAAGACCTCAGAAAGACTTAAGGCAGTGCCTTGTAGACCCTTTCAAACAGACGAAGGCCTTCGAAGGATCTTAACAGCATATGCTGAAGACACTTTCTGCTAAAAAATAGAGCTTCTAAGAATCTTAAGGGCAGCCTTGCCAAGAGCCCAAGGTAAAAAGGAGATTTAAGAATACAGCTCTTGTCTAATGGAATGGAATATAATTTGATTCATAAGAAACCCACACAAGTTTTAAAGGAACTGTTTTGAAAGGGACAGAGAGAGCACCAATTGGAAAAAGACGTTTTGGTATGCTCAAATCTCTATGGGCAGAAAGCAAGTAAAAAAAACAAACAAACACAAAACTACTCAGCTTCAAACACTGATCATTTCTTTTGGAAATCCAAGGGTGATTTAGAGAAAAGAACCAAGAGCCCAGAGGGTGGAGTCAAGAGCCATGAAGAATCATTCTCAGGCAGTCAGATTGAGTACTAATCCAGGAACTGGCAATATGTCCCAGACGGATTTCAGAACTGCTCTGGACCAGTGATTGCTGTGTGCCTCCTACTCCCCTTCCTTTTATGTTGAGGGTTTCCATGGGAGTTATCCTATGCATGTCCCACCACTATTGTGTATAGGGGAGAGGGAAGATAACTCATTTCTTTAGTTCACAAATTTATTGGAGTGGTGCTCAAGGAGCTATACCCAAAGCACTAAGGAGAAGTATCCATACCTGCACCTGATTTAGATGGCAAGATATTGGACAATGGCTAATGCCACAAAGAAAGATCTTGGGGGAGGGGAATGAATATATTTTGCATGTGGGGAAGTGTTTAGTCTACTAGGGCTGCCATAACAAAATTCTACAGACTGAGTGGCTTAAACAACAGGAATTTATTCTCTCACTTTAGAGGGTAAAAGTCTAAGACCAAGATGTGGGCAGGGGTGAGGCCTCTCTCCTTGCCTTATAGATGGCTGTTTTCTCCCTGCATCTCCACATGGTCTCCCCTCTGGGCACGTCTGTGTCCTAATCTCTTCTTGTAAGGACATTGGTCATATTGGATTAGGGTCCACCCTAATGACCTCGTTATAACTTAACCTCTTTAAAGACCCTATCTTGGAGATTCTGGTCAAGATGGCAGAATAGACAGTCCCCAGCATCACTCTCTCCCACAAATCAACCAATTTACAACTATAAAAAAGCAACAATAGCTAAGCTGGGGCCACTAGAGCTCCGGGGAAGAGGAGGAGAGACCTATGGAGTGCATGAAGGTGGAAGAAGCCACGATGAGAAGAAGAAAAAACCTCTCTGACCATTTTGAGCCCCAGCCACTTCAAGGCTGGAGCTGCTGAGCACATGGAGCAGGAGCTAGCAAAGGTCACAGCTGTGCCCTTTGGATGAAGTTCCTTGGAGGCAGCAAGGGAGAAGAGGGCCTTCATGGGCCCCAAGCCAGCAGGACCACTTATAGAGTTCCTGTGGACCCACATAGAAGCAAGGAGCCACAACAACTGAAAAAAAAAGAGCCACTCAGAGGCCAGTGAGTCATTGCAAGGGACTGGAGCATGGCTCGTTCCATGGGGAGTGTTTGGAGTATGGGTGGTGGGGGAGACAGGCCCACCAGGGAAACACTGGGTCACAGCAAGGACAGCTTATCTGCCCCCCACTCAGCATTGGACCACTCAGAGGAGTGAATAAGAGCCAAAAAAAAAAAAAAAAAAAGGGAGGAGGCAAAGAAGGGAGGAAGAAAGGAACTGTAAGTGCCCCGGGCAGGGACTTTGCCTGTCTTATTCACTGAAGAGTCCTGGCACATAGTAGGTCCTCAATTTACACTTGTCTTCTTGAATTGTGAATAAATGAAGGAAGGGGAGAGAGGAGGACAGTAATTCTGAGAGTACTGAGTTTTTTATTGCACATTTGGAGACAAAATCCAGAATGGACCCAGGAAAAACTGCAAATACCCAGGCAGAACCCTTGGCTACCAAAGACCCTCTGCGTGTGAGGTGGAAGAAGAGAGACAGTTGAGTCAATGGTTTCGGCCTGGCCTTGCAGGGTAGTGTGCTCTTGAGCAACCAGTAGCAGAGCTCCCAAAACTGAAAAATCCCAGGCAGGGCAGGGCAGATGCAAAGTCTGGGAAGGACCCTGCATTGAAGCCGGGTCTCCATGGGCTGGACATGCCTGGTCTGAGGCTGGAACACCATCCAGCTTTCAGAGGCTGGTCCAGGCATGTCTGGAGCCCCCAGCTGCCACCTGGGCCTGTCTGAACTTGCTCTCTGTCTTACCAACCAACTCCTGCTTCCTGACTCTCCAGCCTGCAGGTTTGGTGTATTCCTGCATTATTTCATTTTCTGTTTCTATTTTCCACAAACAGCCCAATCCTATTTTGGGGGCTGTTTGTTTTACCTGCTCTTCATTTATTTTGTCCCCTTTATCCCATTATTGCCCTTTTAACCAATTTTCTTCCAGGACTCTCTTTTCTTCTCTCTCGCCATCTGCTTGTTGTTCCTTGTAAGGCTTCCACGGTTTCTTTTTAGGATTTAGTCTCTCTATCCCTGTTATCTCCCCTAGGGCCCTCTTGCTAATTCTTCTTCTTGCCCTTTGTTGGTCTCTCACCTCTTCTCTGCCTCTCTCTCTCTCTCTCTCTCTCTCTCATCTCATCCACCCTCACCCCTTCAAATTCTTGAGTATCTGCCTCACTCTGCTCTTCTCCCCAAACTCCCCAATTTTCTCTTCTTTCTGGTCTATTTCTCTTCCCCAAACTGGGTTGCGAATGCTGCCCGCTTCTGAGCAGGACACACTGTGAGGACACACTGAGGCTCCCAGAGGACCGGGTTGTGATCATTTTATTTTTACAACGTCCTTGGATGGATCGAGGTGTTTGTGCAGCGTGGGGTTTTGTGCTGGGTGGGAGGGGACCAAGACGGCAAATAGCACTCATGATTAATATAGGTCAGTTGCCACACAGTGTCCCAGTGGTCCCAGTGAGAGGAGAACCTTGTCATCTGGGGCCCAGCTCTGCAGAGGTGGCCTTGGTGCCATCTCAGGGAAGCTGTGCAGAGGGGAACTGGGAAGGCAGAGGTTGAGGGAGATGGGCTGGATGCTCTTCTGGCACCAGAGGGCTGGTGTAAGAGGCCCTCCCTCCTCCTGCACCTGCTCGGGGCCTGTGAGTGCTGGAGAGCCTTCTCTATGGCAATTCTTCTGCAGAGAGGGTCCTGGGACTGCCCCCTTTCTAGCAAAGGACTGAAAGGGCAGGATCGGGTCGGGCAGCCAGGGGAAACAGCAGCAAACAACTTTACTTGTTCAACTGAAAGTGCTGAGTGCCTTTTTGTGCCAGGTGCTGTGCTGGGGATGGAGATAAGATGGTGAGCAAAGCAAACATGGTGCCTGCCCTCATGAAGCTCACACTCCAAGAGGGGGACAGACATAAACAAAAAACAATAAAAATGCAATGACAAACTATGCTGGGTGAGAGAAACAGAGTGCTACAAGAGAGAAAAACCAGGGAACCTAATTTGGATAGAGGAGGCAGAAAGGTGCATCTCCGAGCAAACAAAATTCTGTTGCAATCTGGAGGAGGAGCAGGTATTGCCCAGGCAAACAGCATGAGAAAAGCATGTTCCAGCTAGAGAGAGCATGTGCAAAGGCCCCAGGGCAGGAAAGAGCACAATGTGATGAAAGGGGGCCAGGGGGATGAAAAGATGGCACTAAGTAGAGAGCAGGGGGCAAGAGACAGGCCCTAGAGAGGTGGGCAGAGCCAGGTCACATAGGCTACTGGGTATGTATGTGAACCCATTTTAAGGTTTTAAGCATGATCTGATTTCTGTTTCAAAAATCTCTCTGGCTGCTGTGCAGAAAAGAGGCTGCAGAAGAGCAAGAGTGAAAAGACAAAGACCCCTAAGGAACATACGTGGGAGATGACAGTAGCTAAAATAAAGAAAGTACTCAGCTCTTTACAGGTTACAAAGCCCTGTCACTTGCCCAGGGAAGATCAGCATGATTGTGCCCATTTGACAGATGAGAAAACTGAGTCTTCAAGCGATTACTATGCCCATCATGACTCATCTAGGAAGTGCTGGACTCTGGATTGCAAGCCCAGATGGTCTGATTCCTAGTCCCTGACTCTTTCCTTTCTGTCATATAGTCTTAGGAGAGTTAAGATGTGGGTCAAGTGAGAGCTCAAAAATAAGCCAATGGGCATTTGAAATGTGACATCTTTGGACATCCTCTTCTCATTGTGCCTTTCACTGAAACTTTCAAATCTTAAGTTTCCTAAGTCTTGGTTTCTTAATCTGTGAGACTGGAATGATGACCTGCTCCTCCTTCCAGGGATACCATGAAAATTAAATGATCGTGGGTGTAAAGCACTTAGGAGAATGTCTGGCACACAGTAGGTGCTCAGTCAATGTCAGACTTCCTTTCCTTTGAAGAGGACTCAGGGTCCAGCCTGTCTGGCTTCGGGAGCCAGTGACACACGCTCACTGTGGTGCACTTGACTGTGGGTGACGGATGTGACAATCAGCCATGCCGCACCCCAGCAGAGCTCTGGTGGGAAAGCCAGAAGGCCGAGTCAGTTCTCCGGGCGAGTTCCCACGCTCTGGCCACAAATTTATAGAGAAGCATCCAGTATACAGCTGCCCTCTGGATGGGATGTCCCTGCATAGTCCCCAGCAGCAAGGCCACCCTGAGAACACAGTTCACGATGGTGCCTGATTTAACCATACCCCCAACTCCTGGGGTCAGCCAATTGGTAGGTCTTTCCTGGGCCCAAGAAATGTGAGAGCAAGAAGCTTGTCCCTGCCCACATAGAACTTCCTCATCAGCATCATCACTCGACCATGCTTTTATAAAGCCTCATGACACAGTCTCAAAGTGGGTGGCATGTTCCCTCTGGACAGATGGAGAAAAGGATGCTCAGAGAGGCAGGGCAACTGTCCCCGGTGACAGGATGGTAAATAGACAGGCTATGTGGACGACTCAGAGCCCCCTGACCCACCCTACCTGTGCTCTCCCGCACTCCTCATCCGTGACACCCCCCTCCCCAGCCCTTGTCCAGAGATGCCTTCCTATGTGAACACAGACCAGGGTCAGTGACAGCCAAGGGAATTGAGCCTGCATCCCTAGATGACCAGCCAAGCCCCCTTCTCTTCTATTGCTGCAAAACGGACTTTATGTACAGGAGAGAGACATTAACTGTGTGGAGTCACTGAACTGTGGGGGTTTATCTGTTTCTAGAATTACCCTAACTAATCCCAGTGGTAACTGCAATCCTAGGAATGAACAGAGAATTGCTCTGGGAAAGTGTATAGGGTAAGCAGAGAGGGAGTCAAGGAGGGCATCCTGAGGCATGCAGGTATTTACGGGATGGGCAGAGGTAGGGAGGCTGGGAAGGAAAGGCCAAAGAGGTAGAAGAGACCCTGAGAGTTGGTGGCATGTAAGCCAAGGGAAGAAAGTGCTTGAAGAGAGGAGAGTGGAGGAAAGGTCCGGGGCCACCCAGAGCTCAAGCAATTTAGATCTGAAAGTGTCCATTGGATTCAGTAACATAGAAAGAGATGGTGCCCCAGCTAAGAGCAGCTTTGTGGAGGGATGTGGCAGAAATAAGATGACTCCATCTGGAGGAGATGAGTCTGAGTGTGGACAGCGTGGAAGGCCTGGCTCGAAGGGACTTAGAGCTGCAGGAGAGTTTGGGGAGCTTTTGTTAAGATCCAGGGAGGAAGAGCCAGTGGCAGCCGGGGAGGCGTTCAGGATGCAGGGCTTTGTTTTGCCGTATCTGAGTCTTTTATCTCAGGCTGCCTCAAATCCTATTTGAAAATAGAGTATAAATAAATGATCAAATACGAAGACAGCATTCATTCCCCGCCAGCTCGTGACCTTGAGAAGGTCTTCTGAACAGCCTTCGTTCTCTTCCAGCTTGTGTCAGATTTGCTCTGTCGTCCCCAGCAAACAAGCACTGACCGGGCAACTGCCATGTGCCAGGCCCCAGGCCAGCTCGGGACACAGAGCAAGGGCCCAGCCTCTGCCCTCAAGGAGCTCACAGTCTGATGGCACAATGGATGTGGAGCTAAGCCCTGTGAGACAATGGCACTCACACACTGAGAAACACTGTACTCAGTCACTCAGGGAAAGGAAAAAGGGATTTTGTGTTTCCTGGGACCAAAGAGGGTGGAGCGTCATGGAAGGCCCCAGGGAAGAGGTAACACCTAACCCGGGCTTTGAATGACGCCCAAGAGTCTGCCAGGCAGAAAGAGGCACCGCACATGCAAAGGCCCTGAGGTACGATGGAGCCGAGACTAAAAGGGCTTCGGCGTTGGTGGAGCCTAAAGGTGAGAACAAGAGTATAATAGGATGAGCCTGGAAGGCGGAGCAGGGCCCAGGCCAGCAACCCACTCTGCAGGATCACTTTGCTTCCTGGAGATTTTAACAATATTTTGCATAGTGGAATGAACTAATTTTCTCCTGTCCCCAGCATCAGGGAGGAACTTGAGGATCAGAGGAAAGCTACCGGAGATTTACTCATAGTGTGCCCACCGTGTGCATGGCAGTGTTCAAGACACTTGTGACAGTGATGGACAGAGCGGGCAGAGAGCTTCACGCCGGAGGAGCTGACGGGCTAGTGGCAGGAGCCAGACGGCAAACAGAGAGCATAAATCTCCTTCAGTAAATTCTCCCGAAGTAAATACTTAAGTAAAATCCTTAAGTAAGGGTATCAGATGACACTTGCTATGAAACGAAGAAAAGGTAGGACAGGGTGGGGAGGACGAGGAGTTTGGGGTGGAGTGTGGGCGGTACAGTCTTAGTGTGGTCAGAGAAGCAGCAGCCTGGTGAGCACATGGAAAGGGGTGAGGAAGTGAGCCATGTGCACATCGGGGGAAAGAAGGAGCAGTCAGTGCAAAGGCCCTGAGGCAGGAGCGAGCCTGGTGTGGTGAGAGACAGCAAGTGACCAAGGTGGCTGAGCAGAGGGGGCAGAGGAGAGCTGTGAGCTCTGAGGCCAGGTAGGAGGGCCCTAGAGGCCACCTTAAACCTTTGTCTCTTACCCCGAGTGAAACAGGAAGAAACAACTCAGGCTTGAGCAGACAGGTGACATGCTCTGACTATGTCTTAAGAGGACCACCCAGCCACTGTTGTGAGAATGGATGGATGTGGGGCCAGGGTAGGAGTGGGGAGACCAGTTAGGAAGATGACAAGGCAAGCCAGGCAAGCCAGGCAGGTGGCTCCAGCTACAAGTGGCAAAGGGGGAGAGAAGCGATCAGTTCTGAACACGGGATTTCCTAACGGGTTAGATGCGGGTGTAAGAGAGAGAGACGAGCTGAGGACGGCCCCAGAGCTTTGGACTGAGCATAAGAAGGACGGAGCTGCCAGTCATCGATGTGGAGGAAGTTGTGGGAGAAGCAGGGTCAGGACATGCAGGAGACCAGGAGTTTAGATGCACCACGTTAGGGGCTTTATCAGGCAGCCAAGAGTGGAGGTCAGGACGGCTGCTGGAGACGCCAGGCTAGAGTACAGGGGAGGGTCGGACTGGAGATAGGAATTGGGCAGTCATTGACAGATAGCTAGCATTCATGAAGGTGTCCTGCATTTGTCCCCAAAGATCCGGACACAGCCCAGGGAGGAGGTGAAGGCCCCATTAGTATAATAGAGCCAGGATTATTTTATAAGGAGCAGGATCAAAGCTGGATTCATAGGAGGAATATGTGTGTTTCTCATGTAGTCCAAACTGTCCGGTGTCTGGAAGAATGAAATACTTCCATGTTCGCCTTGAAGTAAATCAAGAGAAGACAGACAAAACCATTGCTGGAGGAGAGACACCAAGTAGAACCCAAGCACCTTCCATGTGTTCCCAGAAACGTCCCTCGGCCTCAACTTACTCATCCATGAAACGGGCACAAGTCTCCCCCTAAGAGCACTGGGAGGGACAACTGTGGCAACATACGTTGCTGCCTCTTTCACTGCTAGGATTGTCCTGTCATGAAAGGGCTGGGCACATAGCAGGTGCTGAGAACAGTGACTACTGTCACTCAACATGCTGATGATGATGTTGTTGGGGAGATGGTGAGGCCGGCCTGGCTGAGCTCTTACCTGTTTGTCAGTCAGAGTCTGCAGAACTGCGGGACAGGATGGTAGCCCCGGCTGGGGCCCCAGGAACACAGCACAGGCAGCAGCGAGGCGACTTCCCACATTCGCCGCCCACCCGCCAACTGACTGCTACCGCCACACGTAACACGGACGATTAGTGCCAGCTGTCGGAGAGTCCATCTGATGTGACACGAGCATCTGCCTGGTAGGAACCGAACCAAGACCTGTCAGCTCAGGCCCCCTGAGGCCTGGGAGGACCAGGTGTGGCTGTGCACCCCGGCCTGGACCCTGACATGGAGCGGAGCCCAAGAGGAGAACAGTAATAATCATGGCAACTCTGCTGAGCACCAGCCTGTGCCAGACCCGGTTCTGAGTGCTTTGTACATCATCCTCACCATATACAGAGAACAGAGTGGTTCTCATCAGGCAAAGCGCAGGCTCCACCATCACCATGCTAGGGTACCAGCCAGCATCATCAGACTGCGAACGATGGAAACCAGCTGGGGATGACTGAAGCAAGTGACAGGGGGTCGGGGGTGGACTGGGAGGCTATCGGCCAGTTCCCTGAATCGATGGAGAGCTGGAGAGCCAGGATCTGAAAAGGGACAGAAACCGCGGCAGTCCCAGCGCCTGGGAAGCCTGAGCCACTCGACAGCCTCGTCAGACCAGTGCTGGAGTGACTGCCCCTGTTGTTTGTCTGTTTCTCTCCAGTAGGGCGGGCGGAGGTGGGGAGAGCATGTCACTGCATCTCTCTGTTCTAGACTCAAGGTCCAGTAAGTTGAGTTTTGGTCACGTGTCTGAGGGAGGGCAGGGCCCCCTTAACTGACAGTGCCCCCGATGGGGAAGAGGTGATTGCTCCGAAAGAAATCAGGGTGCTGTAACCAGAAGAATGAGGAATCGATTCTGGGTGGCCCCAAACAACAAACGCCTGTTACCCTGAGCTTTGAAGACTGGCAGACCTGGGTCCAAATCTCAGTTCTGCCATTTGCTGCCCATGTGGCCTTGGACAAGTCATTCAATATCTCTGGGCCTTGTTTTCCTCACCTGTGAAATGAGGTTAATAAAACCTGCTGTGAGGGTCGTGAGAAGCATCACCGAGATAACGTTTATGAAGTGCTTAACAATGACTGGTACGGTCTAGGGCTCAGTGCACAGAACAGTGTGTAGCAAGAAGCCAGGAGGTCCTGGGGCTTTTCCCACATCACCCTCCCTCCCAAGGGGCTCCAGAGGTCCACTGGGGAGAACAAAGTTTCTAAATTCTCCAGCGTCATGTCCAAGAAGATCTGATTCTTGGAGTCGTAGGACTTCCCATAGCCCTAGGGACAGGAGACACCAAACTGATAGGACAGCATTTACCAGTGGAGATGCAAGAGAGAAGTTTGGGGGCAGACAGCACAGTACAGGCCCAGCTGCCTTACTAAAAGATCAGGAGTGCCCTAAACCTACCACACCTGCCTCCCCTCCCCAAGTTGCACTCCGTGAGCAAGTCCGACGGTTCCAAGCCATTGAACCAGCAATGTAACCAGTGACAATCCCAGGGCGTGGGAAGAAAGCGGCAGTGGAGATGGCAGGGCAGAAAGGAGGGTGCCCACTGCCTGGTGTGGCAAGGGCCGGGGTCTCCCATGGTTAGAGCAGTCATCACAGTAGGTGGCGAGGATTTAAGCCAATGTCCTGCCCCACTCCCTGGGAGCCAGAGCTGTGGCGTGGGCCCCCACTTTGCCCAAGAGAACTGGGAGAAAGAGGGAGAGTTTGAGCCAGAGCCGCATCTTCCAAGCTCCCAAGAACCACACATGCATGCACGCACATGTACACATAAAGATTTATGCACACACGCATGCACCCACACGAAGACGTGCATCCACATGTGCATACATGTGATGCACACACATGCCCACACATGTACACGCACACATATATGCTTACACACCCCAGAGGAAAGCACCAAGTTTCATATGAGATTGCCACTTTCAGATGAACAGGATCGAGTCTTAATAACCAAAATGAGACTGTTCTTTTTAAAGGCTGGAAGTGACTAGAAAGTTGTGGAATCAGCCTGAGGTGTCCTAAAGGAAACCAGCTACCCAGCAACAAAAATGAAACTCAACAGAGCACAGTGGGAGCAGCTATTAGAAAAAAACAAAATAGAACAGAATCTTTTCCTGTTTACCTCACAAGCAGAGGCTCCTCACAAAAACCGGCTCCATTAATTACTATTATCTCCCAGTTTCAGGCTGGGAAGCTTTCCTGGCGTCCTCCCAGTACACAGAGGAAGCCTCTATTAATTCAGGAACCTGAAGTGTAAACAAGAAAACGGGTGAGTTGGAGGTTTTCTTGCTACAGCCTTGCTGCTTTCATATCACAAAGTATGTTTGCAGGTGAGTTTGCCAGCCCAAAGGGTCTGGAGAAAATTCTACAACTGTTCAAGGCACAATAATGCTCTCCTTCTGACATTCTAATTTTGTTCCTCTCCTCTTCCCAGGCAATCCCATTTCCTCCCAAATTAAGATGGAGAATGAGAAGGATCTGGGGAGTTGCAGGCAGAAGCTCCAGATTAGAGACCCAGTTCTGCCACTTGCTAGCTGTGTGACCTAGGACAAGTCGCTGTCCCTCTCAGATCCCTGGTCCTCACCTGCACAGTGATCATAACACCCAGCTCAGGGGGTCCATATGAAGAAATGAGAGGTATGGTCTGGGAAAGTCCCCCGCACGTGGCCACCCACTAGGCACGGGAGTTATTACCTTTGGAACCATCGTCATGACGCCTGCTACTTACCCCCACACCAGAAATCAGTCCTGATGTTGTCGAAATAGACTCATTCACTTGTTCAGGACCAGTGGAGGCAGCTGAGATTCTAGCTCCTCTTCTAAAGAGACAGGAAATTGTCTCCACTCTGCCCTAACAGAAGAAGCTTCCAGGTGTTTTTATTTTGCAAGCACCTGTTTTGTGCCCAGCTCCTACCAGCTGCTTTACGAACTCTGCTCTGGGAGCCCAGGATAGCAAGTTCTACCACCCCCGCAGCCCAGATGGGGCTCAGCAAGCCTGGCCCCAATGCAACACTGGGACTGGAGCCCCAATCTGTCTGCCCCAGGCTGGGGGTCCCCACCTCCCCGACCCGGACACTCATGGGGAAGCCGGGCTTCCCACTCACATGACCTTCCCTTTTCTGGGAGGGACTTTGCTCAAAGGACGTGCCACTCAGGTGTTTCCTCCGGTTACCGCAGGATGAGTCTTCCCCATTCACTCATTCTCCTGCCCATGAATCAAAGCGTGTCCTTTTTTTGTTTCTTCCTCTGCCTCCAGCCCTTGAGTTTCCAATTTCACCATTAGCTCATTGAACAGTGGCAGCTTTCCCAAGCCTCATTCAGGAAGAGTCCATCCTCTGCAGAGTGCGGAGGGAGAGTGAGAAGGCAGAGACCCTGGGGATGGAGGAGAGCCGGAATCATGCCCCTCCGCACAGGGCCACCCGAAGGCAGGGGCTGGGGCCCAAGTGTGACTCCCTGGGCCTCTAGGTTCTCACCTGTAAGCCAGGGGTCAGCATCCCTAAACCCCAGCAGATGCCTCGTGATGTATAAGCTGTAAAGCGCTAGAGTATATGAGGGGTAATTATGGACTGTGTAGAATAAGGGCCTTTGTAAACTGCAAAGTGCTGAGCCCACATGCCAGGGAGCTATGGTTTTGCCTTCCATGATGCCAACAGAATGTCCCCAAGTGGGGACAAGCCACCGGGCCTGCAAGGGGGAGAGAAAGGGGTAACATACCGTTCCTAACTTGAGGTCAATAATGTCAGCTAGTGCTTTGGGGTCCCTCGGATCCTCAGCTTTAGGGTTTGTTGTTAGATGAGATAATAATGATGACTGTGATTACCATGTGCTCTGCTAAGTGCCTCACGTGCTTTATCTCATGCTATCCCAGCAGCACCGCTGTGCCAGACATACCATTGTCTCCTCCACGTGACAGGTGAGCCAACTGAGACCAGGGGAGCGAGGTGACTTCTCCAGGGCTGCACAGCTGGGGTGTGATGAGCCGGGCCCCAGACCCTCTTAGCCTTCAGCTGGTGTGGAGGGGGAAGCGTGGAGCACCACGTCCAGCCCAGGCGACGGCCTGGGGAATGTGGCTTCTCTGCACTTCCCTCCAATACTACACTTGCTCAAGAGAGGCAGGCCCAGGCCCAAAGGAGCTGTCCACACTGGACTCAGACTGGTGAGAGCCTGCCAGACACCTGCATCTGGAGGCAAGTGATCCTCATGACGTGCTCAGGAGAAACTGGAAGTGAAGGCAGGACTCCAGGTCTCAGGACAACTGGTCTATTTAAAAAAGTATTTGTCTGACCATTTGAAAATCAAAGCCTATTTGTGTAGAACACTGATGGAAATAGTCACACTCCCATTCTTTTGTTATCTCTGTGTTTTCTGATGATAGCCACAGGCTCTCCAAACCCAAGAGGTCCTGAGGCCCAGCCTAGAGGGTCTGAAAGCTCCCCGGACTGAGTCAGGAAGACCTGGGCTCCTACCTAAGATCTACTAACTCCTACTCACTGCGCATCCTTGGGTGAGTCCTGGCCCTCTCTGGGCCTCAGTTTCCTCATCTGTAAAATGAGACGGTAGATTCTGTCCTACTCTGGCTTTCCGGGAGCCCAGTGAATTGTGTGCCCCAGGTCTGTGAGACTGATTGAGTACAAGCCTACATAATTTTTTTAAAAATTTATTAAGCATTTACTCTGTGTCAGCTTTGGTACATGCATAACCTCAGATTATCATCAGTTCAACCCTATAAAATAGAAATAGAAATAGAATCATCCCATTATGCAGAGATGTAAGTTCAGGTTTCAAGGTGTGAAGTCTTTTGCCCTTTGTCTTACAGCTGGAATTCCAAGTCTGAGTTCCTTCCATGACATTCTGTCACCTCCTCCCCAATAAGCAGAGCAGGGAATGGGTAGCAAAGGCTACTTCTTCCTCCATATGGCATCCTGTGAGGTGCTGCAATAGTTATTCCCATTTCACAGAGCAGGACACTGAGACACAGACAGGTGCCCACAGTCACACAGGATACAAACCCTGCAGTCTGGCTGCAGAGCATGTGAGCTTAACCTCTGGGCTACACTGCTGTGCCCACCTTGAGGCTCTCAAAATATGAGGGGAAAGAGACAGCAGGTACTAGGCAGGAATTAGGTATGAAAGAGGGAAGCTGTGGAGACCAAGAAGATTCAAAAGAGGGCTTCAGTCCCAGGCCAGGACAGCAGGAGGATGCCCGGAGGGGCAGAATCATGGAGGATGAACAGGCAGAGGAGGAGGGAAGACACCCCAAGTAAAGAAAACAGAAACCACATGGGCAGAGTGCCGCATCCTGCGTGGGGAGACAGTGCCTGGCTCCAGTGAAGGACACGAGTTTGGGAAGCTCTCTCCACTTCCTGGGGTCAGCGATGGAGATCAGGAATGGAGCTGTGGGGGCGGCAAGGTGAGAGGAGGTGCCTGCAGCGGACAGTGACAGGGATTAGAGAAAGACGCACACTTGGGAGATGTTAAGGAATTATAGCATGGTTTCCCAAAGCCAGGTTCCCGAGAGCACAGCCCCAGAAGCTTCAACATTTTAGGGCCACACAAGTCTGGAAACCTGCATTCCACATCCCCCTCAAGGCACACAAGCATAGGCAAGGCTCCAAATCCCACAGCCGTGGAGCCTGTTGAGCGCTGTTTAATGCAGTTTCCCAAACTTGATTTGCCACGGAACCCTCATGTGGTCATTTTAATTTTGATAACTCTATTTAACATCCGGTGGAACTAACGTTCCACAGAATTTACTCTGAGGAAAGTGAACTACTGAGCAGAAGTGAATACGTGGCTCTATCACGTGTGCCTCGCACACAGTAGGTGCTTAATGAATATTTGTGGAATGGACCGGTGGACGGAGGTGAAGTTAGGGACCACCTGTTGGTAAGGCTCCAGCTCTGTGAGAGGCTTCTGCCCCCTCCCACCTGCACTACAGACCTTTCCTCCAAGGGCATTTGCTGACCTTACCATGTGCCAGGCACTATCTTACCTGCTTTGCTTATTTTAGCTTATCAAAGTCACAACAACCCTTTGAGGCACTGAGAAGAAGAGAAACTTTTCCATTGTCACTCAATCAGACAGTGGCAGAGCTGGAATTTTTATCCAAATCTGACTAGCTCCAGAACCCTCTTTCTTAGCCACTAGATTTTACCAGTTCTCAAAACTCCATCCTTATGCACTCACTTCCTTGGCTTAACTGTCTGCTGTTAAAGATAAGTATCTGAGGTTGCATTATACTGTCTTATCAGACACTTACACTTTAGTGTGATGCGTACTTTGAAAAGAGTATCTGAGGTGTGCATATACTAACAAAAACACCCATATTAATATTACTTCTAGTATTGATATTATCCCTACCAATGCCTATTATTTATTGAGCACTAACTACACACCAGGTACTGTTATAAGCACTTTAAAGTTATTAAATCATTTAACCTTCGCAACAACCTGTGACACAGTGCTCGTATGATAGTTGGGATTACTGCTGAACAAAGATTCGCTGCCCTCCCTGTCCTGCTATGGGGGGACACCTTCCTGCCCCACTGACCTGCTTTGGCCACAAGGACTTGCCCTCTCATGCTCCTCCTTTGCCATGAGAACATGCTCGGCCTAGCCAGGGATCCAAAAAAGATGAAAGACAAATGGAGAAGACCTGTGCTTAATGCGCAGCTTGGAGCCCAGCCTAGCAAGCCCAGCCCGGGTAAGCCAAACCCAAGCCCCTCCTCTCCCTCCTCCTTCGGATGCATGTGTGAAAAACAAGGCTTGTTGGTGATGTCACTAAGTTTGGGGGTGGTTTATTATATAGCAATAACTGACTAAGACATAAAGGCACTACTATAAATCCCCATTTTACATAGAAAAGAATCTGAGGCACAAAGAGATTTAGTAACTCACATGTGCTCACATAGCTAGTAAGTGACAGAGCAGAAATTTGAACCCATGCAGTCTGGCAAGATGTCACTCATCGAATGCATTCCCATCCAGCCCCTGGGATCGAGAGGAGACAGAGGGCCAGGGGACAAGGAGAGCAGGGAAAGGAGGTGGTCTGCATACAAGCGAGAGTGTGGAAGGCAGCCGTCTGCTCTGGGCCATAGAATTCTTTTATTAAAAGAACTTCATGAACATCACATTGTGAACCCCCTATGTCTCTTTCAGTGTCCTTGCTGAGCCAATAGAGTGATCAAGGCACAGAAAAGGGGTGTGACTTATTCAAGATAAAATGATTATGATAATCATGAAAAATGGAAACATCCTCAATGCCAACAACAGAGAAATTATTCACATTTTTTTCCAAGAACACATACCCTAGATTTGAAGTCCACTGAATTGCTCTCTGCTTTTGGAAGACTCTGTGTCTTTGCACATACTGCTACTTCTGCCTAAAATTCCCTTCCTTTTCTGTCTATAAGCTCCCACTCACCCTTCAATGCACAGCTAAAAATTACCTGGAAAGGTGGACAATTTATCTTTATATGCCCAGCACCTAGCTCAGGCCTGGCACATAGAACTGGCCACTTTATAACTTATTGAATGAAAGAAGGGATCTTCTGGTAAAGCAAAGACAAATATATAGGTCTCTCGACTCCGTCTAGAGCTATTTATTTCCTTTGGCTTTTTTACCTAACACCTAAAACCAGAAGACAAATTCTAATGTCTAAATTGCACATTTTGCCATGAACTTTCACCAAATCTTTGGCCAATCTACCAGCTTATCAGAGAAGCTCCTCCAGCATCCAGCTCCTTCGCTCCCTGTAACCCTGTGGAAGCCATGACCCACATGGTCCAGTCCACAAAGAGGTGTAGCAGTCAAAGAATCAATCTAGCAACCAAAAGGTCCAAGATAACCTAATTATGCTTCTTCATTATGTTTCTCAAACACCATAAAGGGACACATAATCTGCAGCAACATTTCTTAAAATTTACCTTTCTATTCCCGTCTGCCCCCCTCTTCACCCCTCCAGTTCCTCCAACATCATGAAAAATTCCTCCTGAGCCCTAACTGGAGGATTCTTGTCCATTTCCCTCTCCCCTTTTCTTCTTGATTCTGTATCCCAAAGCTCCCCCACCAAAACCAGTCAAGAATCAGAAAAACCTGCCTAGTTAACAGCAGGAAAGGACAGACCAGGAATACTCATTCAGGAAAAAATTCGTCCTTTCTTCTGGGCTTGCTTTTTCCCAAAGAATAAGTTTTATTTTATAGCCTCTCTTTTTAGTTCATTTAATGTTCTTTCCTCATCATCCTCTCTTCCAACATGCAGATTCAGGGGTGATTCTACCATAAAGTGAACCAAGCAACTGTGTATACCCCAAACCTCGATCATCCACCAGTAATGCTCTCCAGGCTGATGGGTTTATTGGCCCCACGTACATATTTCCACTCTACTGAAATAAGTGTAGTTTGTGTGAAGGCTACACTACAGATGCATGTGGATAGCCAGCCATTTTCCAGGAGAGATATTGTGCACAGGGACATTTTTTCTGCAGAATCCATTGAACCCAAGATCATCAGAAATTTTCTCAGAACAAATACAAACCAGCAGGAACTGTGTAAAATATTAAGCGCACACAACATGAGTTTAATGCAAACAGTTACCACAACTTGCACCCTTGAGAATCTGCCTTGTGGACAGTCTTCTAACATTTGGACTGGTTGACAACAGATACATTCAGCTCATTGAAAATCAGCATCACCTGGTCCCCAGCTTGTCACATACGCAGTTGTCTGTCTACACTGGCTCTGAGAACTCACTAACCAGACTGTGCTCCCAGTTGACGTAGCATTTTATAAGCAGCATAGATCAATTGGAAAAGCAAATTATCCCTGCTTAGTGACTAATAATAAGATAATAACGCTATAACCATCCAAAAAAGGGTATAGGAGCTAGAGAAAATGTGGCAAAAGCAAAAAAAAAAATCAAATTAAGTTATGCAAAAAAAGAAAAAAAATCAAAAGCGGGTGACTTTGCAAGAAGGCAAAGAGCAGTTAATTTGGCTTCAGAATTAAATTACTCCTCTGTTATAGATGAATTGAGCATCGCAAGATGTAGGAAAGTGTATTTAAATGATCATTGATCTTATAAATCCAATAAATCGTTATGATCTCACTGAAATGTCTTAGTTCACTTTTTTTGAACCTAAAAACACTTTACCGTGGTTTGCCGTGGAATCTAGCACCGGCCACCTGCTCATACAGCTCTTGTCCTTCTCCACTGTCCTCTAGCCCCATCGACCTTCTTTCTGTTTCTATCTCAGAGTCCTTGCCCCTGCCGGTCCCTCTGGCTGAACTCCCCACACTGCCTTCCCATCTCTGTGCAGGCGTCAGCTCCTCGGAGGGGTCTTCTCTGATCACCCTCACCCCCTTCACCCTCAGTCCCACCTTCTCCCTCTACCAATCTTTCTCGCTCCCATATTCCTGTTTTGTATGTTTCGCAGCCCTTCCTGCTGTATAAAATAATCCCGTCCTATGTAGCTCTCCATTCACAGGCTCATTAGAAATCGCACAGTAGATGTAAAAACGGTAGGATGTGGTGCTTGAGAGTAAGGCCATGTGGCAAGAGAGCTCTGCCACTTGCTGTGACCCCGGGCAAGTTACTGAGCCTCGCCTTCCTCATCGGTAAAACTGGGAAGATCATACCTACCTCATGGAGCCATTTGCAGGATTTGATGAATTAATGAATATAAGACAAATACAACAATGCCTGCAACGTCATAAGCTCTGCATGCATTTTTTTTTGACTTTTTTATTATGGAATATTTCAAATATAAATAAAAATAAAATAGTATAATAAATCCCCATTAACCCATCACTGAGCTTCCAATATTGCCAATTCATAGCCAGTCTTATTTCATCTATACTTCCACCCATTTCCCCCAACCCTAGGTTATTTAGAAATGAATTTCAGACTTTAAACAATTTTATCTGTAAATTGTTCAGTAAGTATCTCTAAAAGATAGGAACTCTATTTTAAAATAAACATAACTACATGACTGTCATCACACCAAAAAATAACATGACACCATTGTCACATTCTTCTCTTCCAACACACAGATTCAGGGGTGATTCTACCATAAAGTGAACAACCAACTGAACTGAAATTGAACTTGTGTCTGCCTTGGCCACCGCTATTTCCCCAGACCCTAGAATAAGATCTAGCATACAGTAGGTGCTCAATAAATAGGTGTTAGGTAAATGAATGACTTATCTCTGTGCTTCAAGGGCCTCAAATGTGACAACGCTTTAAGGGCCTCAGCACTCTGAAGCTTTCTTCACTCAGTTAGATTTGTCTGCTCTGTGCATGTTTCCATGTTACTGCTTTTGGTTTGAATACCACTCGTATTTAATGTCTTGTAGTCCTAGGTATGGAAGGAGAGGAGATATTGGAGAGGAAAAAGAGCAGCCACTGCATTCAACAAACATCTCCTGCTTCCCTACGGAATGTCTAACCCCATCTGAGGCACTGGAGACACAGTGATGACTAAGACACCATTGAATAAAATAAGCTCAAAGTTCATGTAGAACAGTGAAGAGCCAGGAATAACCGGATCGTATGAGAGAGAAGAATATGGTAGAAGAATTTGGCTTGTTAGAGACTAGGACATATTAAGGCCCCTATAATCACACCTGAATGGTGCTGATGAGAAAGCAATACGTGGATCTGTGGAATAGAGTGGGGATCAGACCAAAGAACTCGTGGAATTTACTATATGACAGGGATGGTATTTCAGTTCAGTTGGGAAAGGAGCAATTGTTTTATTGGTGATGCCAGCACTACCAGCTTTCTTTTGTGAGGAAGTTGAAACCTCATCTTAGACATAAATAAATCCCAGATGGATTATGAGTTAGCCAAGAAAAATTAAAATAAAAAATATCCTGGAAGAAATGTAGATGATAAGAGTAGTCTGAGGGCATTTTTTTTAAAAGTCACATTTAAAAAGAAGGACATATTTTACTAACAACAATTATCTTTGTTAACATTTTTTTTTTTTTTTGGCAGCAGGCTGGTAAGGTGATCTGAACCCTTGACCTTGATGTTACGAGATGGCGCTCTAAACAACTGAGCTAACCAGCCAGCCCAAAAATTACTTTTATGGCAACAGATGTCATTCGCAAAGTAAATATAAAAATAAGAGATTTGAATATAGAACTATTTGTAAAACAGATGTCAAACAAAAGGTCAATATCTGTACATGCAAAGAGCTATTACAAACTAAGAAATGATAAGGAGGACTGGAGATAGGCAAAGGGTAATAGGCAGACATGGCACAAATCTAAATGCCCAACAAACATGAAAAAATGCACAGCTCACGAGTTGTGCAGGAAACTGAAACTATGAGATTTCATTTTGCCCCCATCAGACAGGCGAAAATTTAAATAATGCTAACACCTATTGCTGGAGTGGATGCAGGGAAATAGTAGGCTCATAAACTGTTTGAGAAAACACAAAGTGTTACAGCATTTTTAGAAAGCAATCTGGCAACATTGACTAAAATAAAGAATACATATGCCCTGCAATTGAGNAATATCTGTACATGCAAAGAGCTATTACAAACTAAGAAATGATAAGGAGGACTGGAGATAGGCAAAGGGTAATAGGCAGACATGGCACAAATCTAAATGCCCAACAAACATGAAAAAATGCACAGCTCACTAGTTGTGCAGGAAACTGAAACTATGAGATTTCATTTTGCCCCCATCAGACAGGCGAAAATTTAAATAATGCTAACACCTATTGCTGGAGTGGATGCAGGGAAATAGTAGGCTCATAAACTGTTTGAGAAAACACAAAGTGTTACAGCATTTTTAGAAAGCAATCTGGCAACATTGACTAAAATAAAGAATACATATGCCCTGCAATTGAGCAATCCCACTCTTAGGAATCTATTCCATCAAAATAAAAGCTCCAGTTGGAAGAATGTACATACAAGGATGTTTATTGCAGCAGTGTTTATAGCAGGGGTGAAAAACAGGAAATAAAGTGAATGTCCATCAATAGAAGACCAAATGCAGAAATTATAGTACTTTCTTACTATAAAATACAATGCTTCCATTAAAAGAATGAATTAGAGCTGTTGCAGCTGACTTGGAGGAATTCCCATGAGTGTTGTTTGAATGACTAAAGCAAGATGCAGAGAATGTGCCTCATATAATCCCTTTGAAAAACTGCGACCCAACCCCCCATGTGAATGTGTATTCGGGTATGTGCAAGTATGTGTGCGTGAGTAAGACTTGTTTATGATTGCAAGGTCATGTAGAAGTACACAGGTTGTTAACATGGGTATGAAGGAGACGGGAGAGTGATATGTACATAGAGAGGAGGTAGACAAACAAAAGGAAAAAAAGAAAGATTGGAAAAGAACTAGCAGGTATGACATTATCTGATCTGTGCCCTTTTGCAGATTATCTACATGTGTATCTTTGTTCCAAGACAATGGGGGAGAATTAATAGCATGAAAGGCCTGACTTGTTCAGAAAAAGAAGGGGAGTGTGGCTGGAACTGTGTGTGTAGGGGGAGCTGGGGGGAGGCTGAGCAGTGGAGTAGGGATGATGGAAGAGGTAGGAAGGAGACAGGCAGATCTCTCACACCCTGTCGATGTCATCAAAGGTTCTATGCAAGGAAATGCCACGCCCTCAGCCTTCCTTGAGTGCTCTAGGTACCACACGGTCCACAGCGCTTGATATAAATGAATCCAGATGAATCCTCTGTACTGAGGGAGTCATCGCTATTTTTCCCATTTCCCAGATGAAGACATTGAGGCTCTGAGAAGGAGAAGCACCTTCCCCAAGGTCACAGGAACTCTAACCCAGTCTTCTGACTCCGGCCCCCATGTTCTTTCTAGACCCCACTCAGTTTGGTGTCCCCAGATAAATATAACTCCTTAGCAGCAGCAGCAGCCTGGGCACAAGCCCTGCAGCCCAACACAGGGCTGGGAAGAAGCGAAGGCTAAGAAGATCCTCTTGCAGACAGGCAGAGAGGTATGCAATTTGTGGCTCTGTCATTTGCTGGCTGCTTGGTTTACCAACAAACTGTTTGAGTTACCTCCCCAAGCCTCAGTTTCCCCAAGATTTTGCAGCATTAAGGGAGAAAGTGCCTTGCATGGACTAAGTGATCCATTAATATGAGGCTCTACAGTGTGAGATCCTCAGGGCTGGAATCTTGACTCTGTCACATATTAGCTGTGTGACCTTGGGCAAATTGCTTAACCTCTCTGTGCCTCGTGTTCTCCATCTGTAAAATGAGAGACATGACAGAACTTCCCTCGAGGGCTTGCTGTGAAGATTAAATGAGTTCATATGACGTGATGTGTGCCTGGCACACAGTCCATGCTCAGCAAATGTCATGGTAACATGGTGGTCAACGGGATTCTCCTGTCATTAAAGAGAATGTGCTGCTATTATCAGTATTCCTCCTCTTCTTTCATATGACGTGATGTGTGCCTGGCACACAGTCCATGCTCAGCAAATGTCATGGTAACATGATGGTCAACAGGATTCTCCTGTCATTAAAGAGAATGTGCTGCTATTATCAGTATTCCTCCTCTTCTAACTTCCACCCCTTCCCCCCATTTATCAATGAATACCTATTAAGGCCGTGTTCTATACCAAATTCTGTGCAAGATGCAAAGAGCACAATGACAACCATGAGGGACAAGGACCCAGCCTGTCAGAACTCAGGGCTTCTCAGGAAAAATGAAGAAACAGCGTTTGCAGCACAAGGCGGTAAGGACCAAGGGAAGGTGGTTGGGGAAGCCTAGCTCGGGCACCAAGCCTAGCCCAGCTGGGGGCAGGGGTAGGGTTGGGGACAGAGATCCACCTGCAGGTGCCTGTGGAGGCCTCTCATTTCCCTCTGTGCAGCAGTGGGTTCCGAACTCCAAGCGGGTCCTTGGAGTGGGTTGACGTATTAGCACATAGTGAGTTGTTGGCTGGAATGAGAGACTGCCCACAAACATACAAGAGACCCCAACTGACACCAATGGGGGGATTCAGGCCCCCAAGGGTAGTTGAAGAGGAAGCTATTTTAGGGAAGGAGGAATCTGACACTCTACAAAACCCATCGGGGGCACGATCGTTGTCCACCCAATACAGTTTGTTTCTAATCAGGCCTGGCCAAAACAGGATATGGAGCTGGGCCACATCTCATAGGTGCTCAGACCCTGACTGCCCTCCCCACCACCACATTCCCACAAACCCTTAGCGGGTTTGACCATCTCTGTAAGGATCCTGGCCAGCCACATTTATGGGATTGGCAGCACACTTGGCAGAACATAATTACTCATAATAAAAACTTAACAGCAGAGAGACCCCCACTGAATCTCCATGATAACTGTTCCCTGCTGCCGCCATCACACCCATTTTACAGATAAGCAAACAGAGGCACACAGAGGTAGGACAACCTGTCCCAAGCTCAGGAGGGAGGGATGGAGCCAGGATTTCTAGAGCGTGTGGCCCTGACACCACCTGGGTGTAGGAGCAGCCTGTTGGTCCTCCCACAAGCTGGTCTTTGGGTCTGTATCTCAGTATAATGCCAATGCCTCCTTTACTTGCATCTGAGGCCCAGAGAAGGAACTCTGCCCAGCACAGGACACTTTGCTATTGAGCCACCCTGGATGTGATTATGCCCTTTTGATCCTGCAGGGTAGGGAAGCCCCATTCCTGAAAGGCAGGACAGTGGGCTAAGGGATGGTTATTTAACTGGAAGAAGGGGCAAATGTCACCTCCTCCATGAAGCCCCTGTCACCCACCCTTTGGACCTCCTTTGCTTACTCCACATTCAATCATTGGTCCCCACCAATGGCAGACTTGGTTTTCTTCATCTTTGTATCCATCGCACAGAGCATGGCACACAGTAAGCAGTGGGCTTGACTCAGGGTCGTCCCTGACCTGGCCCCACCTCCTTTTCCAGCTGATCTCTGCCTCTTCCCTCATAGCACTTTGCTGAAATACGGTAACCTGTAGCTCCCACAAATATACCATGCACTTACCAGGATTGCAATTAAACAATCAATTGTGTAGTCAATTACTTAGTGTCTCTCTTGATGTTCCTGGAGGCAGAGACTACACCGATTTTGTTCACTGATGTGCCTTGAGCACATAGTAGGTGCTCAACATCTTTTGTTGAGTGACTGTTTCACACCCCGTATCTTTGAATCTACTATTTCCTCTGCCTAGAAAACCCTTCCCAGGTCACCTCTGCCTCCTTGTTTTCCACTCATCCTTCAAGACCCAGCTCGGCTGTCACCAACTGCTGGAAGCCCTTCCTGAGTACCCAGGTGGCGTCACCTGCCCTCTCAGGGTGTGCCCCAGTGTGCCACCTCTGCCTTCCAACCTCATGCTGTTTTCTACATTACACTGAGCTCCACTTGCAGGGCTCTCTCCATGTGACTGTGATCGCTTCTGAGCAAGCACCACGTCTTTTTCATTTTTGTATTTTATTCAAAGCACATAACAACCAATAGGAACTCAACATGTAGCTAATATTTATTTAGGCTTACTGTGGAGTAGGCTCTGGAAGTACTTTTTCTACATTATTTTATTTAATCATCAGAACAGCACCTTGCAGCAGACGATGCTGTCCCCATTTTCCAGACAGAGCAGTTGAGACTTGGGATTGCTGTCACTTGCCTGAGGCCACACTGCTAGGAAGCATGAGCACCAGGACCTGACTGCCCAGGCTGCATGTGGCCCAGCCCTGACACCCCAGCAATCGCCTCCTTCCTGATCGTCTGAAATCAACACAGAAAGGAGTTCTCTCCTTTTCTTTTCTACTTGTCACCTCTCCAGGTTCCACTTTGCCCGGGAACATCCAAAGCCCTCCCTATTCCTCTCAGAAACCTCCAGCATCTTCTGGAGTTACTGCTGCCTTCCCTGTGCAGAGCTCCAGGCCGACCCTCCCGGGATATTCCAGCAAGGCCTTTCCCATTTCCTTCCTCCTTCTCCCTGCTCGAGTTTTACTTCCCTCCCTACTGACCCAGAGGTTTTACCGTTTGGTCCATGCATATTTGCTGAGCACCGACTATGTGCCAGACACCATGTGAGAGGCAGGGGCTATAACAGTAACACAGCGAAGCCCCTGCCCTTACACTATAAATAAGAAAATACAGACGTATGGGAGGGGAGGGGTGCTGCTGAAGTCCAAGGAGAAAAATTAAGCAGGTAAAGAGTGTCGATTGTGGGGGAGGGAGGCTTTTATTGGGTGGTCAGTTGAGCCTCTCTGAGCAGACACCTGATGAAATGAGGGAAGGAGCCGGCTGCTGGGAGGTGAGCACTGCAGGTAGAAGAAGAGTGATGCAAAGGCCCTGAGGTGGGCGTGGGAGCGTGGGATCCAGGAACACAGGGAGGCCGGCTGGGCTGGAGGAGAGGCACGGTGGGGGACAGTGGCAGAGGGAGAGGCCGTGAGGAGCTGAGTCTGGTCACGAGGCTGTTCAGGACCTGTCTCTGTCCTCTCCCAAACTTGCTCCCCCAAGCATGTTGCTTGCACCTTGCTTTCTCCGCCCACCATTGGATTCCTCCTCCCCTAAAAGTCACTGAAAATGACCTTTTCTTCCTGCCCCATCTGCCTTTTAACATTCTTCTTCTCGCTCTTCCTCTGCACCCTTACATATCCTTTTTTAATTTTATTTTTTCTACTTTGTAACTTTATTATTAATTTTCTATCCATGTCTTTGCCGTAGCTCAGTTCCTGGGGAAATCCCATGCCAGCCCAGGGGGTAGCATGTTTGGTGATTCAGAGCTCTAATGGGGGGTGGCCATCTGGTGGGAAAGTGACTTCTCTGTGGAAATTCTTGTCATGGACACCCCTACACATGGAGTTTCTGCTTCCTTTGTCCCCAGGCTTAAATTCCACCCCACCCCAACACACACTCCCCAGTTTACGAGCTGGGTTGCCCTCCCCCACTCCCCTCCCTCCACCCCCCACTGTCCCAGCCCTCTTGGACAGCAGGCTCTTGGGGCTCCCTGAGGCTTCCTCAGCAGCTCCCAGTTGCCAGGAGTAAAACCTACCATCTCCCAGCATCTGCTTCCCTCCAACCCAGGGCTGGCAGCTCTTTTGGGGCCTCTGCATGGTATGTCCCAGTATGGGCTGAACAGCGCTGTGGGCTGGAAGCCTCTGAGTATCCACAGTGGGCCCAGGGTGGGGTCAAGAGAGCAGAGCAGGCCCGGGAGGAGCAGCGAGCGTGGTGCCTGGCCAGCTCTGCCTTCCCAGGTCTGACCCTCGTTCTGCCTCACCCCTGAACACACTCTGTCCTCCTATCAGCATCTGGGGCCACCCTCGACTTTCTCCACCCCCTCCCCACCTGCCAAGGGTCAGGGGCTTCTGTAGACCTGCTCCCCCTGTTTTCCAAATGCCAAAATGAAGTTCCCCTTATTTAACCCCAACAACCATGATCTTATTCATGCATTCAAAAAACATTCCATTCTGAGCACCTACGATATTCCAGGCACTTTCTAGACATTGGGGATACTGTAACAAACAAGATAGACATGGTCTCACATCCTGGGGGAAGCAGGTGAGCAGGGAGAGATTTCAAATAATAAACCAGAGAATGTCAGGCTGCAACAAGCGCTACAGTGAAACCAAGACAGGCCAATGTCATAGACAGAGACCATTTTAAATTGTGTAAACAGCAATGCCTTTCTGTAGGTGATACTGAAGCTAGGACCTGCATGATGACCTAGGGAGGAAAGCATTCTGATGGAGGGAATAGCAAGTACAAAGGACCCAAGAAAGGAACAAACTAGTCACCTGCTACCCCCACTTACAGATGGGGAAGCTGAGGCTTGAAGAAGTGAAACCAGCTCCTAAGGTCACACTGAGAGCTGGGATTCAAACCCAGGTCCATCTGACTTCACAGCCTGTTCTTTTTCCACTTCATTGCTTCTCCCTGGGTAAGGGCCACAAGGACAGAAATGCCACTGGATGTCCCATAGCCCCAGGCACAGCAGTCTCTCTGGATTCATCCCCAGCCTCCTGTCCATCCCCATCAGTCATACCAACCTCCTTGAGGTTTTTCATACTGCTTCATGCCTCTTTGTATTTGCAAGTGCTGAGCTCCGCTGGAATGCCCTCCTCTCTTCCTTGACCACTTGTGACCTTTTCCCCGGGCTTTTGAGGGTTAGCTTGTCACCAAAGCAAAGCCATCAGAGACACTCCAAGACAGAAATAACTGCTTCCTGGCCTGGACTTGCACAGCACACATTTTTATTCTGTTCATTCATTCATTCATTCATTCATCAAATACATATTGTGAACCTGCTATGTGCCAGACAAGCTCAGACATTAAATGGCAATCCCAAAACACGGGGAGAAGTGTCACAAGAGGAGAAGCATGGGGGCTGTGGGAGCACACAGCAGGAATGGCAGATGCTCACAGCTCTCTCCCAGGCTGGTGGCAGTGCCCTGGATTCTCCTTGCCAGTCTCCCTGATTTAGGTATTTTAATCTCATCTACATCCATAGCAACTCAGCACAATGCCTGACACAGAGCAGGCATGAATTTGGGTTTTTATATCAATAGAGTATTCACTTTTATTGAGCAGCTATTGCACACTAGGAACTGTTCTGTGTTGGAAATACAATGTGAATGGAGCAGACCAAAATCCCTGCCTTCATGAGGCTAACATTCTACTGGGACTAGAATGCAATTGAATAAGTTATTCACTTTCCCAATTAATCAATTCACATGCTGAGAAGAGCTAGAATGGGAGCAGGATGTGAAGAGGCAGCAAGATGTAGAAAACTAGGTACGTGACCAAAGCAGAATTCTTGGTTTTCCCCCACTCCCCACACCCGACACATGCTCCAATCCGCTCTTTCCTCACAGCAGCCCATCTCAGTAATGGGCACCAATATTCATCAGTTTCTTCCCAAATGCCCCTGATTATCTCCTCTTCTCTCCATCCCCGTTGCCACTCTGCTGGTCCAGGCCAACATTCTCTCTTGCTTGGAGCCTGGCAACAGCGCCCTACTGTCTCCCCACCTCCAGGTTCGTGTCTCACATTCCCTATCCCACCAGCCTCCTCTCCACGGTCTGCAGGAGCTTAGCCTAAAACATTTCCCATCATTTTTGTAGGAACAGCCACACTTAGTACTTTTTTTCCCCTAAAACTGGCCAATCATGTTTTCTCACACTTCTGGGCCTTTGCACAAGCTAGTCTCACAGCATGGAGTGCCCTTCCTCTTCTCAGCTCCCTTACCACCCTCCCTGGCCTCAGGGAGGACATCCCTCACCCCTAGATTGGGTTTGTCTCCCTGCTCCATGCCCCACAGCATCCTTCACCTCATTTCCTCCTCCTCCTGCTTGCCTGCAGGTTCTTGGAGGCAGGGACTGTGTCTGCCCTGCTCACCACCACACCAGGAATTAGAACAGTACCTGACACACAGTAGGTGCTCAACTCTTTAAACGAGTAAATAAACAGATGAGTAAACTTTGGTCTTGTAGTTAGTAAAACTTGAAGCACTGTAAAGTGTTCAAATCTCTGCTATTCCACTTACTTGACATATGACCTTGAGACTTGATAATGACCTCTATGAGGCTCTGTTTACTCACCTATCAGAAAAGTTATCAATATGCATTTGCAGGACTATTGGAGTTAAATGTGGGAATCTGTGGAAATGCCCGAGACCTAGAAGTTATTCCGTAAATGCTTGCCGAGTCTGTGGACTGAAGAAGTTAATAGCCTTGGTGTAATACCCTTACTCAGAAAGCTCGTACCTTGGGTCAAGACACAGTGGTTAAGACACAGGCTCTCAAGCCAGGATGCTGGACTAGACTCCTAGCTCTGCCGCTCACTAACTGCGCAGCCTTATAGGAGATACTTAAACCATTGTGTGACTCGGTTTCCTCATCTAGAAAACGGAAATAATTTCATACCTATCTCATAGGATTGTTGTGGGATTCAGCTTAGGTTAGTACCTGGCATGCACCAAATGCCCAATGAATGTGAGCTGTTGTTATTACTATTAACATGTAACACTGACAACCCCACTGTAAGACTCATATACATGGTTCTCCTAGACAGACAAAGAGACAAATTTCCAAAGAGGTTAAATGACTGTCCAAGGTCAAACAATGAGGAAATGACAGCCTTAGGCTTCAAGGCCAGGTCTGCTGTGCCCAAATCCCATGTTATTTTCACTCCATCAAAGAAGCAGCTCAAAATAGGCCTGTGGCATTTTAGCTAATTTCCTCTAAGCCTTTCCCAAGTAACCAACTGTGGACACACAAAGCTGTTCCCCTAAGGGCATCTATTCAGCAGCTACTAAGTATTTGTGCCTGGTGAGTCCCAACCATCTAATGGGGTTTTCATCAAGCCAGCTCTTCCCAGTCATCCTTTCCTGGTCTGCAGAAGGGATCCAAGGAGTAAAACTAGATTAGGAGGGGGGAGGGGAGTGGTACATGATTTACATGGAAGAAGAAGCTGGAAATAAATCTGGATGTAAAAGAGGGGAGGAGAAATGAGAAGAAATGCACACTTGTTGAGCGCCTACTATGTGCCAGGCACTTCACCTGTCTTATAGCATTTAATCTTCACCGTAATCATTCAGCTGTTGTTTATCAAACATCTACTATGTATCAAGCCCTGCACTAGGTCCCAAAGATGTAATAGTGAACAAGACACGGCTGTTGACCTCAAAGGGCTTACAAGGCAGTAAGGGAGAAGAACACACACAGTCCAGTCCTATACATGTGATGATAGAGGTCTGAATAGGGTGGCGGGTGATGAAAAGAAAGGGGTAGCTGGGAACAACTTCAAAAAGGAATAGGCAGATACTAAGGTGCCCATTTTCCATATGGTGAAGCTGAAGCTCTCTCTGGAGTCACGCAGTTACCAAATAACAGAGTCAAGCTGTGTCCCCAGGTCTGCTCTGTCCCCAGAAGTCTCTGTCTCCCTGCTGGCAGCCTAAAAGCTGATACCTTCCTCCCCCACCCCCTTTCCTTTTCTCAATGATTATTTGGCCAGAAGATTAATCAACTGCTGCTGAAGCTTCAGTCGCTGTCAGTGGCTGAGATGTTAGCAGGTTCTGTGGAAAATCAGAAGTTTCTGAGCCTCTATTACTGATTTCTTCTGAGCAAATGTGCAGAAGTTAGTCTGAAAGGGGTTGGGGGATGAGAAGAAGGGCTCTATCTCCAGGCTGCAGGGACTTTTTGGATAGGTCAAAGGCAACCAAGGTGACAGGAATAAGTGAGGGCAAGTATCTCAAGCTCAGGTGACTACACTCAAGCTTCTCTCCACTCCCCCCAAAATGCCTAGCTTGTCTAAGAGGCCTTGGTGCCTGCTCGCTTTTTTCTCAAGGACAGGAGCCAAGAAAATCACCTGCCTGAGCCACTGGCTGAACTTGCTCCATTCCCTGCTGAGTGGGAATCCCAATTCCCATCCCCATCCTCACAGGACAGAGCCTGCAGCATAGCTCTTGCTGTACCCTAAAGGTGCCTCAGCAGAGGCTGCAGAAATCTTGGTTCTGTTTTCCAGACACCAGAACTGTCTCCCAGGTACCAGAGGCACAGTAATCACCCCTCGTAGAAGTCCTTCCCTTCTGAGAAGGGAACAGAGAGTGGGAAAAAGGAAATTTTGTGCAGGGTGGAGAAGCAGGTTGTTTTTCTATGCCGAAAAGAATGCACTGGCCATACCTTCAGACCAACTCCAAGCTGAAGGAAAGAAGTTAGGCAGTGGGCTTTAGACCAGAGCAAGTCTGTTTTTAATTCAGTCATCTTTTACGTACTCTGATAATCACCAGATCACTGAGAAATTGTCAAGCAAATGGTCTCAAGACAAAAAGTAGGGGTAGAGAGGAGAAAGTATGGAATAATTGAGTTATGAGACTGAAACATCTCTAACCCCTTCCAAGTGACCCATAAGATTCTAGGGTCCCCCCAAAAAAAATCAAAAACATGCACCTACATTCTGCCTCATGTGCTCTCACTCACTTAACTATGAAACTGATCAGAGAAAAAATGTAATTAGTAGCAGCAGGAGATTTTTTCCTGGGGTCACATTAAGGAAAAGTTGCACGTATAGAAACAAGAGGTGATGCTATAATTAACCCAGGATAACTAATATGCTATGGAAGAGGAAAGGCTTATATGTTTTGGTGTTCAAAGCAAGGAGATTTTTTTTATCTCTTCCAAGTTTATGAATGACATAGGAAAGTTAAAAGAATTCACATTTCACCCGCTTCCTCTGCAAACATGCTTATCCTTGAGACAGAAATTATTGCCCAAGCCCCAGATCCTGGTCACCCTTTTGAACCCTTTTCCATGAATAATCGTTCCAAAATGTCTGCTTGTAGCAGCAAGATTTGGAATTTCACGGAAAACTACAGAGAGACACAGACAGTGCAATGCACACCCCCTGTTAGCCAGAGAGAGACAAAGAGACGAGAGAGGAACAACCAAAAGGAGATGCATCTAATGAGCCAATAAAATAAAACAAATCCCCCGAAAAGCAAAGTGAAAACGCCGATTTAAAAAAAACACATAGAGGCCGTGTGTGTAATTACCCATCCGGCTTCTATTTTCCCCGCTTCCAGGCAGAGAAAGGGCTGGTGGAAGTTTGTGCCCGTCTGATTGCGATGGGAGGATTGTATTTGGAGCTCTGGGCACGTAGAGATGGCATGAGAAGGAGGCTGAGCTGGAAGGAACACACGGGGGGAGGGAGAGGGGGAGTGTGCGAGCGCGAGAGGGGGCGAGCTCTCTCTGGCGACGCCTTCCTCGCGGCCCCGGGAGCCCAGCAGAGCGCTCGTTCTCGGATTTGGGAGAGGGGTGCAGAGAGCAAAGCAGCCCCCGCTCTGCCCTGCCCTGGCCTGGCCGCTCCCGGGGGAGGGGGGACTCCGGCCCGCGCCCCCTCCTGGCGGGCCCCCTGCGAGCGGCGGGGCGCGCGGAGCTGTCCAGTTCAGCACCGCCCGGGAATGCAGTAGGGGGCCGCGCCTCCGCCGGGGGCCCCGCCGGCAGCCAGGGGGGGCAGGCGGGCGGCCCATCCCGCCGCAAGGCGCCGGCTCCCTTGGTTTCCCGAGCTTTTCCGGCAGGGGGGGGGGAAACC
>NW_007729178.1:56100-67293 GCF_000696425.1 Galeopterus variegatus
GGCCGCGCCTCCGCCGGGGGCCCCGCCGGCAGCCAGGGGGGGCAGGCGGGCGGCCCATCCTGCAGCAAGGCGCCGGCTCGCTTGTTTCCAGGAGCTTTGCAGATAGGGGGAGGGAAACCCGCCTCGATTCTCCGGGAGAAACCCCTTCCCTCCCCCCACTTCGCCGACACTCCCCCCGCCACCAACAACAGCCGCCGCCGCTGCTCGTCCTGCCGCCGCCGCCTGCTCCCGCCCTGCCCGCTGCCACCGCCGGGGCAGAACCATGGAAGGCGAGACCCCCGCACCCAGGCAGCTGAGCGCAAGGGCTTCCAGAACACTGGGGAGTCTGGTCTGAAACGAAAGCGCCGAGACCCCCCAAGGAAGAGAACTGGCGGAGCAAAGGATTTTCATGGCGCAGGCCGCAGAGCCCAGGACCAAGACCGAAGCTGGCATCTCGGCTGTCACAGTCTCTAACTGTCCAGGTCCCGACCATGAGAGACGGTGCTGAGAAGTCGGCTGTGCCCTGGTTCCCTGTGGAAGCCATCTCCAAACTAGCTATCACATATGGAAACTGGAGACCAGAATTTTAGGAAAAGAGATTAAGGCATCTCACTTGGGGGGGGTGGGGGGTGTCTTTTTTATTTTATTTATTTTTTCTTTTTTAAAAAAAATCACGGCAACTGGAACAGTTTTCTGATCTCAAAAGGCAAGCCTCTCTTCCCGTGTGATCTTTATAATTTACACTCTTTTCCGTGAGCTTTCTTACCTCCCTTTTTTTTAAAATCTCTCTCCATATTCTCTATTCACACACATACCCATTATATTAGTAGTGGGATTGTTTTTATTTTTTATTTTTTGCTTTAGTACTCGCACCCTCACACACACACTCTCCCGAGAACCAGAAGTCGGTTGGGTGTTTATATAATGAAGAATTATGGGGCTGTTTGACCGAGGTGTTCAAATGCTTTTAACCACCGTTGGTGCTTTCGCTGCCTTCAGCCTGATGACCATAGCTGTGGGAACCGACTATTGGCTTTACTCCAGAGGGGTTTGCAAGACAAAAAGTGTCAGTGAGAATGAAACCAGCAAAAAGAACGAGGAAGTTATGACCCATTCTGGATTATGGAGAACCTGCTGCCTAGAAGGTATGTGATTTCCCATCGCCTCCCCCCTCCCACCCCACCCCTCCCCTCTTCACTGCCCCTCCCCACCCTCTTCCAAATAAGTCCCCTTTACATTCCACCATTTTCTTACTTCACTCCTTCCACCGCAGATCAAGGTTGGTTGGGTTAGTTTCAGAGGCAGGAAAAGCAATGGGCAAAAACCATACTCTACTCTCTCGCCTCTACCCTCCCCCTTCCCCAAATCTCTTCATTGGAATAATCTATGATGTGATGAAAACAAGGAGAGGATGCCTTTAAAAGTCAAATATGCTCTGCCTGCTTCGGAATCATTAGGATTGGCCATTCAGTTTAGCATTGCCATTTATGCGAAGGGAAAATAACTGCTGGTCTCAATGCTGCTCTTCTTTTTGCAATGAAGAATTTTTAAATGTTCTTCCTTTCCCCCCTCCTCTTCCCCTGACTCTCCAAAAGTCTCGGACACATCATCTGCAGATCTCTCTCTCTCTCTCTCTCTCTCTCTCTCTCTCTCTCTCTCTCAAGAAAAATCTGTTGTTTCTAAGAATCCTTTTTGGTAAATCCTAATTATTCCAGGATCTCAACCTCAGATCAAGAGGATTTCGTAATGTTTATGAGCCACACATATGTTCGAAGCGGCTGGCTGTGTGTGTGTTTGTGTGTGTGTTAACATTCACAAAGTCTAAAAATACATACGTCTCTCACAAGAAACAAGTCCAAGTCCTAATAAACAGCCATTCACTTGCAGGTTAGTCTGACAACCGGTTCACTTCCACACAGAGTGACATGTCTGTTATCCAGAAGCGAGTAGAGTCAGCATTGCAGCCGGCTTGAGAATCAGACGTTTTGCAGGCAGGCAGGGAGGGAGGGAGGTGAGGGCATGGGGAGGTTGAGGGAGGAATGAGGGAGCAGTGGGGCAGGGGTGTCAGCTGTTTGCCTTGATCTTGCAGGGTCGTTGAGGCATGTGTACGTGTGCTGTGAGCAAAGGGGCCTCCATGGTGTAAAGGCTGGGAGATCAGGGTACGGGTGAAGGCATGTGCTTCTGGGACACATTAATAAGCACAGAAAAAAAAACTCCTGCAGGTCATACAACCCGCATTTAGCAACAGACTTTAATATAAGAGACTGCGTTTGAATGGCTATTTATGTCTGTGTGTACAAGCTACAGCCACCCAAAGAAAGACATGCACAGAGATATACATACGTTTCTATATGGAAAGAAAGGCTTATGTGCTTTGCTTCTGATATGAACCAGTACTGGAGACTGTTTGAGGCAGTATTGGGAAGTGGGGACTGCAGGATTGTTTGTTAAGCTCAACATGGGATGGTGATGCGGGGAGTTGAGGCCAGGACATGGGGGAGAAGAGAGGGAAACGGATGCGAGAGGAAGAAACTGATGTGGCCCCAGTGTCTAACCCACACTGAGCAAAAGACATTCTTTGGGAAATGGGTACATCTGGGAAAGAGCCCAAATCCCCTGTCCCCCTCCCAACATTCTTGGTGCAAACAGTTGAGTGATGGCTGAACATGTTTTGAATAGCTAAGTGACTTCATTGAGCGATGGTCTGTTTGACGCATACTGCATTTGGTGCCCTTTCTCAATCCAAACCGCTGCCTTTAACATATTCTGCAGAGGAGCTCTATGCTGAATACTATATGCTCTTCCTTAGCCAGAGAATCAATATCAGGAAATTAATAGGGACTGTTCTAAATACACACGCACACGCACCCCTCCTTAAAAAAATGAAAAGCCTTTCATACAGCTAGTCATTAACAGTGGAAAGACTTCCATTTAATTAAACATTGTTGACAGACTTTTATTCCAAAAGAGAAGAGGAGCAAAGTGAGAGAGGGCTGCTTCAGGGAAATGCTCAGAGTAGCAATTTGCCTCCCTTGCATCTCAGTTACATGGATGGAAATATGCAGCCGAGAGATTAGAAGGAAGACAGGACACGATTTTAGGGGAAATATACCCAGAAATTGGTGGGTTGGTATAAATATACTTTTTTATCAGGCTTTTACTTGCAATAAACATTAAAATTTCGTCTGTTTGTTGTTCACATCCCTGAACGTGCTGCCCACCCCGCTGAACTTACTCTCCAAGCTGCATACTCTCGCTCTCCCCGAATCATCTGTAGAGGGTTAGGATTGCAACACTTCCCCAGGGCTGTGTGATGCGCACAGGAGCTGGGGCTTTGGCCACTCTCCCCAGTGGCCTTGGTGGCCAAGTCCCAGGCACCTGCCTCCAGGCAGTGAGGGGAGGTCTGGGGTGTGCTCTCTTTGAGGTTGATGTTTCCTTTCCACTTGTAGCGAAGGCCCAGGCAGGAAGGGCTGATGCTCAGGGCCCCAGTTCTATCCAGCCTTTCATTTCCAAAGCCTTGGTGGACATGGGGCTTTGCAGGCCAGGGACCACTTGGGAAGTTAGGCCTTGGCCACGTAGGAAGTGGTCTGGAGATTTTAAGCTGCTTATTCTCAAAGACTGCACTGATTTCTAAAGGTTGTAAGTTCACTTATTTCTGAAGGTTGGTGTAGAGAGTTTGGGGGCCTGGGAGGAGGGAAGCCTGGTGTGCTTGCTTTTTTGAGCATTCAGAATAGGGTTGACCTTTATGAGATCAAGTTGTCAGTGTTTCAGTTTCCCCCAAACTATGTTTTTTTGTGAGAGAAATGGAACTTTAAAAAAAGATTCTCCCACCACCACCTATTGATTTGTGTTTTCTGCCCATACCCGAGAAGTTGTGAACAGATTACAAACCTTCTCTTGAAGATGCTGCTAATAACTCCAGATGAAAAACAACCCTGTCTTCCTCTGATCTCTTTTGCTCTCTGGTTTTTCACTAGTGCTTTTTATCTCCTGAGATGATTGTTTTTGTTCACCTCTTGTTGAAAATAAGAATTGGACGAGTTCCTTCCCTCTATTGCTGTTTTTGAAATTAATGAGTCTGCAGAAGATTGAGAAGGGACATGACCACCTGTTAGGAGCAGACACTGGGGGTGGGGGAAGGGATCAAGAAAAAAACCACAGTCCTTATTTTTTCCCTCTGCAGAGTAAATAACTGAAAAGTCTCTGTGTGTGAACTTGAAATCCCTATCAGACTGGTGTCCTCAGTGGGATTTGAGCAGTGGGGGATACAGGTTGGTGGAGAGTGATTGGAAAATTTCTTGAACTTTTCAAGAAAGCTGCATTAAGTGTCTCTGAAAGGAGAGATGAATTGGCCCTTTGGGGGAAGAGTTCAATAAAACCTACAAGAGGACGCTAAAACAGCTTGTTCCAAGGGAGGTGTCTCTGGGCCGCGCGGTGGCTTTCTGCTCAGCAGTGGCTTGCTACTCAGGATATTAACCTCTGTTGTCACCTAAAGGAAACACTGTCTCCAGAGGCAGCAAGAAATTCACTCTTTGTGTTTATTCTCCCCTGTGCCTTCCTCCTCTCTGTCCTGGCTCCACATCTCCCCCAGAGGATTTCCAGCCCTGCAGAGGAGGAGCCAGCAGCTGGTACAGTGTGGTCTATAGCAGAAACAAACCCTCCACTGTCTCTCTTTTCTCTCTCCCTCTCTCGCCCCTTGCCTGACTGTGAGGCACAGCAGAAATCTTGCTCTCTGTCCAGGCTGTTGTTAAACTCTCTCTGAATTTTTCGAGCTCCTCTTCTGTCGGTGGCTTCCCCTGCCTTCCCCTCCGTAGGCTGCTCGCTCACGTTGGCTCTGCCAGCCATTCTATATCCTTGCTCTGTTTGAGCAAGCAGTGTCTCAGTTGTCCCGAACCGTCTTTTCCAAGTTTATGATTGCACAGCCCTTGCTTGGCCTGTGAGGTGGTGCAGTGCTCCACACTTGGTCCAGCCATGGCTCTCGTTCTGCAGAATGAAAGGATACATCTTTTATTTTAGGAAAGCCAACAGCCTTTCCCAGACACTCTTACCTTTAAGTGTGGATGAGCTGAGTAAAGAAGGTTCTAAGGGGCCTTCACACTGTGTATGTATTGTTCCATAATTGCCTAGATAACTTGACTTTCCTTAGGTACTTTGTCCACAGTAGGTGCACAAGAAATATTTATCAATGAATTGATACACGAATTCTTAAAATTACTGAAATAAATACAAACATCACAAAGACATGGGATGATCAAGTAATTGAGATCAAGATGGAGGGGGGAGAAAGAGAGAGAGAGAAGGAGGTGAGGAAGTGGGAATGATTTGTTTGTTCTTCCTGGAACTTCTTTTTTAAAAGACTGGTAATGAGTCATGAATCCATTACTATAAAACAAGAGAATTCAAAAGGAGTCAGTCATTGGGGTTGCCCAGCTCCTAATTGGCTAAAATGAAGGCAAATTATTCAAGAAAAGGGAAAGAAAAACACAGCCTCTACAGGGTAGCAAAAATAACCAATTGGTTTTTTACCCTTTTCTGCTTTTAAAGTATCCCAAAGTTCATTCTGATTTTAATTTTCAGCAGAATAGACACCTTTGGGCAGAGAGCAGGTGTTATAATGACCATCCCTACTTAGCTTCCCCAGACTCTTCTATTCTTTAGCAAACCTCTCATTCAATTCCTGTGACCCTGAAAACTTTCCCCAAGGTCCTGGGTTCTAACCAGAGGTTTCCTGTAGAGCCAGGCCCGGAATTCCTAGCCATTCTCACCTTGTCAGCTAAAACTGACTCTGCTCTTTCAGGTGAGCAGAACCAGGTGCACCAGAGCGAAACCACACACTGTCTGTCCCCCATCACGGGGCTGCCAGCGCCACGAAGGCGAGGAGGGGGGTTGTCTGTCCTGCTCATGGCTACACCCACAGCAATCATGACAGTGCAAGATGCCCACCTGCCTCTGTTGATGAATGAACAAATGACCACTCCCTGCTACACGGTGGGCGTTCAGAAGTGGTGGTCCTTCCTATGGTCAAAGAATTGTTCTTTCTACACAGTGAACGGTGGTGGCAGAAGCAACTTTTTTTTTTTATAGACATTCTAAATAATGAACTCAACACAGAGGAAGGAGGGAGGGAGGAAGGGGTGGGAAAAAGAGAGGGAAAGAGGTTCAACACATGAGGGACAATACTAAGGAAAGATAATAAAAAAGGAAGTGCTTAAAGAGAAAATAAATGTCTGCAAGGACATGCTGGGGTGCGAGTCCTCGAAATAGATGCTGGCCTTGTCTTCCTCCCCCCTCACTGTCCAAAGTGGCTGTCACAGAGATCCTCAGGGAGACTTTCCCATGAGTGTTCGCTTTCAGGTTGGGGGAAGGAGAAAATATGCATCCAGACACATAATGCAAGAGATTTTTAAATGTATCGAGATTCAATGGCTCCTTCTAGCCTCAAATATAAGCATTTTGGCCCCAAACCCATATTCAAATGAAAATGCACTTTAAGTTTCCAGGTTAGTTTGCAGCCACAGATCAGGCAATTCCTTCACTCATTTATTTTATTAATTAAATCTTTGATGAGCCCCTACAAGACAGCCAGGCCAGGGGTTGGGGACATATTGGGAAGCAGCATCCTCCAGGGTCACGACCCTCAGGGTCCATGGAGCCTCATGGAAAAGACAACCCCTAATTCAAAGAATCTTGTATGTATAAATTACAACTCCAATAAGGGCTATCAAGGGGAGATGCCTGGGACTGTGACTTTATAATATTGGGATTACATCTAACCAGGGAAGGCTTCCCTGAGGAGGTGAGATGGGAATGGAGATTTGAAGGGTGAACAGGAGTTATCCGGGCGACAAGGAAGAAGGAATGTTCCAGGTCGGAGGGTGGCAGGTGCAGAGATGGGAGAGGAAGGGAGTGAGACCAGCACCGGAGAAGGCAGGGGACTAGAAAACCGAGATGGAGGGCTGTGCTGGGGGCAGCGATGCTGGATGGTGTGGGAGGGGGAGTGGGGCCTTGTTAGCCTTGTTAAAGAGTTCTGCTCTCTGTCTTCTGGCTTCTCGCTTGTAAGCTCCTTGACCTTGGGGTGATTAATTCGGTCTCTGTGCCTCATTCTCACCATCTACGGAATAGGGACAATACTGCGTGCCCCTAGTGCTGTTGTGAGGATTAGGGCAGCCATTCCCTTCTCTTCTTCACCATGTGCCTTCTGCTTCCACCCTGATCTGAACGTGGTGGTCTCTTAGGCCTCCCGACCTCCCGTGACAGTGCAGAGAAGGGAGGAAACAGATTCAACTCAATTCAGCTGAATTCCAATCAACTCAATTCAAAATGTACTAGTCGGGGTGTGGACGGTGGGTGCCAACCCTCTGCAGAACGTAGGGAGGCAGTGATGAACAAGCCCCAGGCCTGCCTCCAGCACCTTCCAGGGCAGTCCCAGCAGGGCAGCCTCAAGAGCCAGCAGCTCACAAAACAGCTCTGTTTCATCCTGGACATTTGAGACAGCCCCAGAGCCTGCTGCCACGTCTCCTTATTACCCTCCCGCAAGTTCAGAGGGATATCTGGCATCTTCTACAATCTGTTAGGATCATCGAGGATTTGAGCTGGAATTTGAATGAGGCTCACTTATAACCACGAGGCTTTTTGAAAATAGGGATGAGAGTAGAGAGATGTTAACTGTGCTTCTCATTGCCAGGAAGTGCACGTCAGTGGATGTGGGACTGTTGGTGACCTACGATGGCCCATCCAGCACCCTGGTCCTTTCTCCTGGGCACAGAAAAGGCTTTATTCTCCCAGTTCCACCTTCCCTCAGTTCTAAGGCACCACCAATTGTAAAGTTAACTATCTACCAAAAAACAGCCTTCAGGGAGGGGGAAACAAATTTAAAGTTTCACATTAATAGCAAAATATGATCTAACTTCAGAAACTTTGAAACTTAAAAGATGTGCTTTAGAATCAAAGGAAGATGGTCAGCTGTCTTTCTGGCAGGGAGGAACATAGGCAGGGTGCTGAGAGAGCCCAAGGGATTTCTCCAGCTTGCACTTGGTGCCCGTCCCGTGACTCAGGGAGCAGTGCAGGGCTGAAGAATGCAGACTTACCAGCAACTTTCTGGACAAGGAAAAGAGTGATGGTTGCTCTTTGTTCAATAACTGTTCCCAAGCACTTGCCAGGTGCTGTGTGAGACCCTCGAGGAACTCAGTCAAGTAGAGGGGATACACCCGTGGACAGATGATGATAACAGCAGAGCGTGGCATATAAACACAGGGTGTTCTGGAAGCACAGAGATTGGGGAGGGGGTGATGGCAGGGAAGACTGAGTTCTGAAGGACACAAAGTTTGGGCAAGGAAGCTAGGAGAAGGAAGAGCCCTTTAAGCAGAAGGAACGGCACATGTACAAACACAGATGCCCAATCGGGAACGCCACGGTCCGGTGCGGCCGGCTGGAAGGCAGGAGGCTGGGAGGCAGCAGAAACAGGAATGGCTCACAGAGCAGTTTGTGTCTCACCATGAAAGAAAAGGGAGGCCCAGAAAGTCAGGGAGGGTCACCACTGGCTTTCCCATTCTGCAGATCACTGGACCTTGAGGGCCCAATAGATGGGATGAGCAGTCAGTGGGGGCTGGTGAGATTTACTGGACAGGCACGAGGCACAGTGGGAAGGTTGTTGCAGTAACCAGGTGACTTGCACTGTCAGTAGTCACAAATGGAGAGTAAAGGGGAGAAGAAAGATAAGCGATGGTCAATGGGGCACATCCAGATCCCCATCATTGAACACATATGATGCCCTAGGCCCTGCAGTCACAAAAATGCAAAGTCTGTACTCAGATGTCACCTTCTCAAGGAGCCTCCTGACCCCCCTGTCTAAAGTAGCACCCAGTCCTGTTACGCTCTTTTATTTCCTTCTTTAACTTTTTATTTTTTAGCATTTACTTGTTTCTGCTCTGAGTCCCCCTGGATAAGCGATGGTCAATGGGGCACATCCAGATCCCCATCATTGAACACATATGATGCCCTAGACCCTGCAGTCACAAAAATGCAAAGTCTGTACTCATATGTCACCTTCTCAAGGAGCCTCCTGACCCCCCTGTCTAAAGTAGCACCCAGTCCTGTTACGCTCTTTTATTTCCTCCTTTAACTTTTTATTTTTTAGCATTTACTTGTTTCTGCTCTGAGTCCCCCTATAAGACTGTCAGCTTCAAGAGGTCAGGGACCATGTCTGCCTTGTCCATCACCATCTCCTCTAAGCCTTGTCTTGTGCCTGGCACAGAGGGAGTGCTCAGGGGCTGTGAGCTGGATGAATAAATGAAGAAATGCTGCCTGCCCTCAGTGAGCTCCCCATCTGGTGAAGGTGATGGGCTTTGAAACAAGAACTCCAGGCATCCTCTTGACCAGCCTTTTCTCCTAGGCTTGGCTGGAACCACATTCTGAGAAACACCTGAGAACAAGCGGCTGTTTTCCTTGCACCCTACAGCCTTAGAGGCTCCCCAGGGTGCCTCCTGGGCCACAGCTTTGCCATGAAGCTAGGGAAGGTGATGAGCCACAGTTTGCTGGGAAGAGTCACCTTTTCTCTCCATTGAAACCCTTGTTAGGTACTGCCTGGAACAGAAGTACTGACTTAGCAGCCCTGGGTTTTCCTCTGAGGAGCCACCACCCCCTTCCTTATTGACACCATATTTATTCACTCTTCCCTGAACCTCTTTGACCTTGGGTAGTCTTCCAGCTGCTAACAAGAACACCAAGGATTAGGCATGAGATCCCAGGTGCATGGTTGCTGGAGCCCCACTGTGTGGCAAACTGACTCCTTGCTTGGCTACACCCTCCACCATAGGATCTAAATGCCCCCGTGCCCGACTCTCTCTGGCCTTGCACTGGGCAGAACTCACTGGAGGCGGGCTGGTGCTCACTCCTAGACCTTTCTTTACCTTAAATTTTATCCCATTGCTCTCCTGTCTCACTTTCTCTGTTGCCTCTTTTCTGCCACATTGTCACCCCACCTGGATCTCTGTCTTTATCTCTAATAAAGGGCAAGTCTTATCCTTTATCTTTCTTTAATTTTCCCTTAAACTCTCCTCCGTAATTTTTCTCTGCTGTATTTTGCAGAGAAGGTACCCCTACAAAACAACTATTCTGCCATCACTTCAACACTAATGATAACCCCAGTGATGATAATAATGGCTAGTTATTTGATGAGTGCTTCCTTTGTGCTAGGCACCATTTTAGATGTTTTCCATTGGTTAGTTCTCATCTTCACAGTTCTGAAGATATGTGCCGTGATACCCATTATCTCCATCTTAAGAAGCTCAGAGAAGTTAAGTAACTTGCCCAAGGTCACACAGCAAGTGGAAGATCTGGGATTCCAACCCAAGTCAGTCCAACCCAAAAACCTGTGTACAGCCTTCTATTTCACTAATTATGTTTACAGTTTTCCCCTGGCCCCCAAATCTATAAATAAATTTGTTTTTTATGAAAAGTTGAGGACAATGCTAAGCAGAAACTGTTATTTGTACTCCTGTGCATGACGAAATCGTCAACATTTTGAGGCTTAAGTTAGGATATGCTACTTACCCAGAGCAGAGTGGGGAAGAGAGGAGGGGCTGCCAGATTCTTATTGCTTTGAAAATAGAAGGTGCCTCAAAATGCAAGGACATCCCTGTCATTGCAGAATACAAATACTGCCTCTCCCCTGCCTTTTGCCTAAGGAATCTTTCCCAGCCACATCCTACTTTGTCTTCAGAACTCAGCCAAGCCATACCTCCCCCAGCATCTCTGCTGCCTCCCACCCTGCTCCCACCTTGGTTGCTTTCCTTCCCTCCTTCCTTCTACACCATCCATGCATGCTTCTATCACAGCATCTACCATCTTCTATGTTGCTTGTTTCCATTTCTGTCTCCACCTCTAGATCATGAGTTCCCTCATCCATTTCTTCAATGAAATTTACTAAGTGACTACTATATGCTGGGTACCATCCTAGGAAGAAGTGTGAGAAAGCATGGGGTGTTTATGGGGTCATATGAGATTTATAGTATGCTGGAGGACCAGGTGTGGGAGGGCAGGTGTTAGTAATGAGAGACAAGATTGGACAGAGACCCCATCACAAGGGACGCTATACCATGATTGCTCAATCAATGTTTGTTGAATGAGTGGATGAATGAAAGAATGAATGAATGTATCAAAAGGACATAGCACAAAGCTTTGCATCTGAGATTAGGATGCATATTTAATCTCAGA